>NC_089583.1:1040100-1239341 GCF_019320115.1 Miscanthus floridulus | reverse complement strand
GCTGGTAATATATATACTAAGCTAGCTAGCTAGCTAGCTACCAGCTCGATATATGGACGGGCATGTGATGTGTTGGTTTGAAGAGGGAACAAAGGCAAATGCTGCATTGGTCCCAGGTAACCAACAGTGAATTTTTTTGCATTTTGGTCCCTTTTGAAAACATTTTTTTTAAAAAGACCTATGCCAAAACGTTTGCTGAAAATAGACCATTTTTAGACGTCTTAGAACATGACGCCAAGGTATGAGGGTCGGCGTCGACTGACACGACGCCGAGGTCTTGCCACGTCACGGACGACCTCGGTCGACGGCGACACGGTGGTGCATGGGGTCCGACTCGTCGGCATTGTGTCAGCCAACGCCACAGGCCCAACCTCGGTGCGGCGGGACTACACGCCGAGCTATTGGCACCATCCGGCGCGCGGCCCAGGCGGCCCAACAACGCTTCGTGGCCCAATAGCTCGGCGCAGGGTCACTTAACGCCGAGCCACCAGACTCGGCGCGGCCTGACTCAACGCCGAGGTCTGGACTCTTGAAGCCGCGCCGCGGCCCCCTTCTTCTTTCTCCCTCCATTCTGAAACCCTACGCCGGCTCTGCTCTTCGGCTCCCCCCACGCCCCCACGAAACCCTAACTCCCAAAAGCGACCCTAGGTGCCCGGATCTCGTCTCCCGAAGCTTCCTCGAGGTAATGGTCCCTCCCCTCCTCCAATCTATCCGCGTAGATGTGCTTGCATTGTCTCTAATCATGTGGAATCATGGGTGTATGGTGTTTTGGTATATGTGTATTTGCATTTGCAAAATGTATGGCTTAGGTTGATTGAGTGCATTGTTGTTTAACTGTTTTATGTGCTGAACATGTTAGGTTAGTTTGGTTTCTAGTTATTTTGGTCATTAGGGTTCTTTGTTTATTGTAGGTGTCATTAGGGTTAGTTATTTGTTGGTCATTAGGGTTAGTATGTATTTATTTATTTGTTGGTCATTACATTTTAATTTTTTATGACTAGAAATGATTATGTTGTTGGGGTTGAAAAAGATGAAATGATATATTTTAGTTTCTACTTATTGGATTGAAACTCGCATGATATATTGATATGTGACACTACTTGTTGTGTGATGGCTGTAGATGGATAAATTAGTGAGGTTGCATCATGGAGGCCGTATTGTTAGGACAAGAGATGATAGTTTGGAATTTCTGGACATGTGTGAGGAGTTGTTGATTTTTTCTGAAACACCATCTTTGACCTAGTTAGTGGAGCGAGTGAAGGTTAAGTTAGGCTAGAATGAAGGAGACTGCATGTTTAGTTTGAAGGTGTCATAGATGTTGGGTCGTCGAAGGGTCCTCGGATCAAGCGGTTGCTCAAAATTACAAGCGAGTCTGAATAAAATGATTACAAGGCAGTTGTATTGGCCTCAGAAGTGCGATCTTTGGATTTAGTAGTAAGTAAGGAGTCCGGCTTAGGAAATGATAACTTCGAAGCATGCCCATCTTCCCCCGCTCACATAGGTTATGGTCCTTTGTCTGAAGAAGAAATACTTGTCACACAACTAGGCTACGGTGGAGATGAGGAGGAGAATCCGGTTGCCGATGGTGAGGGCAATCATGATAGTTATGAAGAGGATGATGATTATGTAATTGGTGATGCAGAAGAAGGTTTAGATGATGCTAGCAGAGACTTTTCTATTGAGGATGAGCTTAGCGACGAAGATGATCTTAGTGGTGAAGAAGACTTTGGTGATGCTAGGGCTACGAACCATTTTGACATGGAGATAGCTGGAGATGATGAATCCTTCGTAGAGGAGATAACCGAAGACTCTGATGATGATCGCCCTGTTGGTTGTCTCAATTTTAGGGAAATAGAGATATTGTCTAGGGTCTTGCCTTAGAGAGATCCACTAGTTGGTGATTTCGAGGACCTTAGCCATGGTCATAGGGCAGTAGCTGATGGTGGGCCAAGTGATACAACAGTGCCTGATGTTAGCGGTTGCCTCATCATACGGAAGGGCATATTATTTGCTACCATGGATGAGTTGAAATCATGGTTGCAACAGTACTCCATTGTACACAACCGACCTTTTAGGGTCATCAATTCATTCAAGGAGAAGAGGTACACTGTTGCTTGTGAAGAACAACAGTGTGGTTGGAGAGTATGTGCTAGGAAGACGAAGGCAGGCAAATGGAAGATTACCTTAGTGAAGCAACCACATGTTTGTGCCATTGCTAAGGCAGAAGAGAACCATCTGCAGCTCAATTCTAGGTTCATTGCAAGGTAGTTATGCCCCATGGTGAAGCATATGCCAACCATTACGGTGTCCGCATTGGTTGAGATCATCTTCCAACAGTACAATTACTATGTCAAGTATGGAAAAGCATGGAGGGCAAAGCAGCGTGCACTGGAAATAATATTTGGAAATTGGGAAGAAGCTTATGAGCGCATCCCTATAATGTTGAACGCAATGAGGGCTGTAAATCCTGGGATGCACTTTGAGTATTTACCTAAGGAGGGTGAAATAAGGAATGGTAGCCAGGTATTTGGAAGGGCCTTTTGGGCGTTCGGGCAGAGCATCGAAGCATTCAAGCATTGTAGGCCCATCGTCTCAATTGACAGGACCTTTCTTACAGGGAAATTTGAAGGCACAATGCTTATTTGTATTGGGACAGATGCAGAAGACCAGCTTGTGCCATTGGCCTTTGCGATTGTTAGAAAGGAGGACACGGATAGTTGGTGTTGGTTTCTCAGGCTAGTAAGACAAGTGGTAATTGGTCTGGGACGTGATGTGTGTGTGATATCCGATAGGCATGCTGGCATTCTGAAAGCCGTAGAACAAGAGATTCCTAGTTACGGCCAAATACATCACCGATGGTGCACCAGACACCTTGCTCAGAATCTTATAAGGCGTGATCACACAAAGGACAACTTCAAATTATTTGAGGAGGTTTGTAGGCAGCAAGAGGTTCAATTATTCAAAGACAAGCTAGATGCCCTGAAGTTAGCCACAAATGTTGATGGCAGGCAATTCTTGAGCGAGTTGATGGCGTCAAAGGATAAGTGGTCACTTGCATATGACACCAGAGGTTGGAGATGGGGCTTCATAACTAGTAACATGGCAGAGATGTTCAATAGCCTTCTAAGAGGTTGTCGTGGTCTGCCTATGACTGCTATTGCCTCATTCACCTTCTATAAGTTGAATGCTTGGTTCATTTCGAGGAAGAAGCATGCGAGGTCTCTATGGACAGCAGGCAAAGCTTGGGCACTTTTAGCATCTTAGGAACTAGCTTTCTCAAAGAAAAAGTCTAAACGATAGAAGGGTTCATGTTTCGATCTGATCAACCATGGATATGAGATTCTAGAGGGTGGTGGAACTAACATTGGTGGTGAAGACCGGGGTGCTCGAAAACATAAAGTAGTGATCAATGAGAACAAGTGTACGTGTGGAAAACCGACCATATACCATAGGCCTTGCTCCCACATGATTACATCCTATCGCCTTAGACGTGTTGATGCTGAGGTCCCTCCCCGTATGGCCGCGGAGTTCTCTTTGAGGAACCTAATGAGCACCTGGAATCCTCAGTTCAAGCCATTTCTTGATGAGAGTCAATGGCCTACTTATGATGGCCCCAAGTATGTGGCTGATCTTGGTTTACTCTGGAAGAGTAGAGGACCTAGGCGGCGGAAGCGGTTCAGGATGGACATGGACCGAGCCACGAAAGGTAGATCAACCACGAGTAAGGTTGGGACATATTTTGTAGAGGACACCCAAAAGAGCCGTTGCTCTGGTTGCCATAAGATGGGCCACAATAAGAGAAAATGTCCTGAACTACTTAGACAATAGGTATCCACTAAGCTAGCTACTTGAATTGCTTTGTGTAATAGTGCATTGGTTTACTTTTGTTTTTTATTGTTATGTTACTTCGTACCACATATACATGCTTTAACTTATACTAATGCTTTGGCATTCCTTATGTTGCAGGATGGATCGGTTCCCCCTTCTTGATCCAAGGTTCGATGAGCACCACTGGGCTCGGAGGATCGAGAACGGAGAGGTATATTCAATAATTCGTATGAAATAGTGCATTGTTCATCTTTTGCTCTATAGTCCATGCTCTTTATAAAGTGACATGAACTAATACTTTTTCATGCTTGTCTTTTTTTTGCAGGTTTTGAATGTGCTGAGGCCAATGACACATGAGGCCTCTACGACCATGGTCTACGACGAGAGGTACACGCCCCTCCTGAAGCTAGCGAACCTTGCTACCGTTGCTCGTGTTTGTCGTCGAGGCACGCCACCTTTCAACCCAGCGGCGCTGACGGTGTTGATAGATCGGTGGCGTCCGGAGACACACAGCTTTCACCTACTGTGCGGGGAGATGACGGTCACTCTCGAGGACGTTGCCATGATCCTTGGAGTCAAAATCCGAGGATTCCTAGTGACAGGAGACACGGAGTCTGAAGGATGGTAGCAGCGGGTTGAGCACTTCTTGGGATGTCCCCTAGCGGTAGTTGAGGCTGGCAAGAAACGGCGCAACAGTGGGGTGTCCCTAAGGTGGCTTCGTCAGCAGTTTCGGGAGTGCCCACCCAACGTAGACGCCCAGACCGTGACATACTACTATCGGGCCTATGTCCTGCACATGTTTGGTACGGTTCTCTTCCCTGATGGCACTGGAGACATGGCGTCCTAGATGTACATCCCGTGCCTTTGGAACTAGGAGGATGTCGGCAATAGGAGTTGGGGCTCGGCTATACTTGCCTTCCTGTACCATCAGCTTTGTGAGGCTTGCTGCCGTCCTGGAGGCGCGCACACTATAATGTCAGGGTGCATCACACTATTGCAGGTAATAAAGCAAAGTTGTACAAGTGTCCACTACATTTCAATGTTTTTTCTTAACAAAAGTGATTAACATGCAAGTTTCCACTCTTTTTTGCAGATTTGGATGTGGGGGAGGCTTCTAGTTGGGAGACCGCATCAGCTTGATCCCCCACAACCTTGGTTTCCTCAAGGAGACGTAGTTGTCGCCCCTACCATGGCACACCTCTACGAGCGAGCCCATAGAACTTACCACGTGTCACGCCACGCGTACATCAGCTTCACCAATGAGCTGGACACCCTTTTGCCACAGCATGTAAGTTTCCCACCCTTTTGGCCTAATCGAGGATATGTGCACAAATTGAGCGTCGACTAGTTGATGACAACGTTGTGTACAGGTTCAATGGCGCCCATATTGGTGGAGGCAAGTCACGGATCTCAACTTGAGCTCCTTGTGCATGGCAGACGAGGACGTCTGGATGATGAGGACCCCCTTTATTTGTTTCTATGCAGTGGAGTACCATCTCCCTCACCGTGTAGCATGACAGTTTGGTAGGCTGCAGCCTTCTCCGCCCGAGGATTTCTCCACCGGTTGGTAGCTCCACAAGTACGTAACATGCAATATTTTGTTCGTTTCATATGAATGAATCATTGAGTAGGCCTTCATATTGCCGTTATGGTGTAAAATTTGCAGGTTCAGCAGACAAAAAAATAAGAAGATCACCAACTGGCAGCTGGAGCACCAGCGCTACATTGATGAGTGGATGTTGATGGAGCAGAACAACATGGGCATCCATGCCGTCCATCGTGACAAGGCATTCGATGATTACCTTGTTTGGCTTGGTCAACGAACAAGGCTTCAATTGAGGCCCGCTTGGATGGAGGAAGACATTGCTGACATTGCGAGCGAGGATGAGGGCAACAACCCATATGACCAAGCTACCCGAGAAGGCAGGCAAGTTGAGATCGCCCTTGCATTAGCCAGAGCTATAAGTGACACAACTATTTCCATCTCTGAGGTCTTTACTATGATGGAGACTTAAATTCTTGTTTTTGTTGCATAGAGCACGGAGATAATGAGGACAGTGGCCGAGCAAGGAAGGGCATTGATGATTCCTATGGGTGATCCTGATGGGGCCTCCATGTTATGACAACACATTCAGGTAGTCTCCTGTCATTCAGTTGATGTTACATCTTTATATAGTTTTGCGACCAACCCCACTTACTAATAGTGCTTTCAAAATGCAGCGTGCCATGCATCGCCTCCGAAAGGTAGCTGCACGCCTTGGATGTAGATGTGCCCCGGATGTGGCAGTCCCACAATAGCTTGGTGCTGGACCTTCTACTGCACATGTTGGAGGGACTTCATCTTCACATGGTGCACATGTTGGCAGGACTTCTTCTTCACATGGTGCAGCAACTAGTGCAGAGGGTGGTTAAGGACATGGTCCTTATGATGATGAAGATGATGAAGGACAGGGAGAGTACTATGAGCATGAGTATGATGAGATTGGCATGTCCCAGCTTGAAGATGCACCCCATGGAACTCAAGGCCCCTCTGGTTCTGGACGTCCACAGAGGACGCTCAGACCAGTGGACATGTACACTCTAGGTACCTATCTGTTTGGGAGGGGAAAGCGTTACGCTCGCCGTCCACGTTAAGGTACATCTTTTGATATGGTAATCATGATACTTGGCTCAGATTTTAGCAAACACCAAATAGCTATGTGAAGGTTTCTAACTTAGCTCAATATCCGCTAAAAGTTGTGAAAATAGACCACTGTAGGAAAAAAGAGAGACAAGGAGAAAATGATGGAGCATTAGACAAGGAGCGAGCTAAAAGATCCAAAGACTTAATATGCTTGTTTTGTGCATGGACTATGTATGCATTGGACCTTATGTAATGCACTATGTATGGACCTTGTACTATGTTTGGACTATGTTGGATGATTGATGAAGCATATGTATGGACTATGTATGGATGTTGAATGTGTTGGACTATGTTGGATGTTGAATGTGTTGGACCTTATGTATGTATGGATGTTGAATGAATGTGTATGTCGGTGTGGTCATTTGTTATGTGAAATTCTGTATGCTCATGTATTCTGTCATGTATTCTGTGTAATGCTCAGTTCATTGTTTTTTGGTGAACCCAGGAGCTCGGCGTCAATTGAACACACACCGAGGGTGGGCACCTCGGCATTTAGTCAATTAATGCCGACCCCTGGTGCATACTGGAATCCTTTGCCTCGAAGCGACGAGGTGCCCAAGCTTGGTGTTCCATAAATTGACGCCGAGCCGTTAATCTCGGCGTGAAAGTATTAAACGCCGAGGTAGGCATGGGCTGACCCGACGACGCCCGTGGCCCAAACGTCAGCGTGGCTCAACTCGGCGCCTAGCTGTCCGATCTTGGCGTGGGCCGACTCAGCACCGAGGTTCGGCCCAAACCTAGCGTGGGCCGTGGTGATCCAAACCCTAGGGTTGGCGTGGGTCGACTCGACGCCGAGCCTCAGCCCAACCCTTCACGTAAATGGCCGAGCCAAACCCTAGGGTTGGCGTGGGCTGAATCAATGCCATGGTCATCTACCTCGGCGTCGTCCGACTTGACGCCGAGCCTATAAATCATAAAAAAGAAAGAATAAAGTATTAAAGACAGAGGTCTTCTAAACCTTTGGTATAGGTTGAAATCCTATTTGCATGATTCAAATGAAAAATCTTTCTCAACGATTCCTCTTCTACTAACACGAGTTATACTAATAAGAGTAGACATGCTATATTTATGTTTGTTCTTGCAGAAAAAACTGAAGGTTGGTTTGATTTCAATCCCCTATTTTTAGAGAGAGTCAAATCTTTTTTTAGTTTGGGCATCAACCATAGTACATGAAACTTAGAGATAGGTAAACTGCAATTTATGAAATAGCGAATGCACAATGATTACACTCACATCAAAACTAACAATGGCATGTCACAAACTAAACCTAGCATGCCTTAGGGGATTGAAAGAAACAAGTGATATAGACGTTGCAAAGGTACTACGATTACACACTCACATGAAAACTAACAATGGCATGTTGCAAACTAAACCTAGCATGCCTTAGGAGATTGAAAAGAACAACTCATACAAGCATTCCACATTCGGATTGACTAACAAAGGTTGGTCCTAATAATGCTCCCACAACTCATACAAGCGTTCCACATTCGGATTGACTAACAAAGCATCTAGCCTCCTCTGCATCATTGCTGTTGTTGTCATTTGACTTGTCCCTGTTACCACTTCCAGGGCCATACTCTAGGTCAAAGATGCATCCCTGTAGATATGTGATGTACTGTTGATGGGGATAGATAGGAGGAGGGTCGACCCATCTAGTGAAGCCACAGTTATCTGGACAGCTTGAATCCTGAAAACCCATCTACCAATAAGTACTACTACAAACCAAATGCAAATCTAAAAAATGAGAGAGTTCAAAGGAAATACAAATCCTCGCGGGCATCTAAAGAAACGACGGCCTCCATCGTCACAGTCATTGTACATCTACACAACGCAATCCAAACCGTGGCAGCATTTTGGCCAATCTTCAATGCGCTTGTCGTATGATCTAAGAGGTCTCTCATGGGTGAAGTCGCTCTTCCTCTCCAAAGGAAATTCCTCTATTGGTTCTTCAAAAGAATCAGGACCTAGAGAACCCTCCCACATAATCGGAGGTCCCTTCCTCACCCCCTTTCCTCTCCCTCCGCCAAAACCCTTTCCACTCGAGGAACCTCCGCTCGACATTTGCTAAAACTAAACCAGAAAACAAGTTGTGTGGATGTGGAGCAAGACATGGAGCACTATATATAGAGATGAAGGCAGGTTCACCATGAATGCTACTTGACAAAAAACTTGTGTGCGTACTCATTTATTGAATCTGCAAAGGCTAGATGCTTCATCTGAAAAGCCTACAACCATGACTGGTCATTTCATCTAAAAAGGCTACACCTGTGTTGTCACTTCATCTAAATGCAGTACATCACTCTAATATTAATTCATTGCATACACGGATACAACAGTAAACGAATCTAGACTTTTCAGTGAGTTTTCAAATAGACTTTTCATTGCCTGCAACAGTACTTGTAGCCCTTTCAGTGACTGCAACAGCACAAGTAGTCTTTTCAGTGATACAAACAGTAGCACTACAGTCCTAGGATAGTTAAC
Organism: Miscanthus floridulus; assembly: GCF_019320115.1. Lineage (NCBI taxonomy): Eukaryota > Viridiplantae > Streptophyta > Magnoliopsida > Poales > Poaceae > Miscanthus > Miscanthus floridulus. The sequence goes on along the minus strand of NC_089583.1, from coordinate 1,230,349 downwards.
GAAGTACATGGCACAAGACCATCTGAAATAAAAGCATAGTGCATTACAACATAATAAAAAAAGTCCAGGGAATAAGTTCATCTAAAATAAAAGCAGAGTGCATTACAACATAGTAAAAAAAGTCTAGGGCTACACGACATCTCTCGTGAATAAACCAAATACCTACTGAGTGCAACGAGGCCACTTTCCCTTCCTCTAGGCATCGGGATTCTCCTCCATCGCTGCCTTTGCTCGGCGCACACGCTCAAGCTTCTTCTCCCTCTCCACCCTGTACGCAGCAACACGCCTCTTTTCCTCCTCTTCCTTATACTCCTTTTCTATAGCCTCCTGTCCGCGTCTCTGCTCAAACCTCTCCTTAACCTCCGCATCCCACTCCTTAAGGCCTTCTAGACGCTGCTTGTCCGACTCCTTGATCTCAGTGTCAATCCACTGCTCAAAGTCACACAGTGGTGGAACGGTATGCAAGAAAAACAAATTGTTACAAAACAAATAAATAAGCAATACTTAATATCACAAGAAAATTAATTAACACACAATAAAAATTCCTCACAATCAATGCACAGCGCTATTGCTTTGTAGGTTCCCATGCATAATTGGGACACATCTAATACCTCTGTCTATATGTTTCCTCATCTTCAGAGATGTCTACCTTGCAAGGATCACCACAAAAGCACATGGGTCGAGGAACACCTTCAGGGAGAGGCTTTAGGTCGTAGGGATTTGCCCTCTGGCGACCATAGCTACAATTGAAAGAATTTAGTCATATTAACGGAGAACCAAACCTAAACCTAGGGTTTTCTATTTGTTGCACAAATAATGAATAAACATTGTGATTACCTTGGAATACGAGCTTTACCACGCCTTGGCATCCTAACATGACGAAGAAAAAAAATCAATCCAAAGTACCTTGCAATGAATGTAAAGCTACTAACACTAAATCACCATACCTCCCAAATAAGCTTTTCATTACAAACCCTAAGCAAATTTGAATCCCAATAAACACAAAATTTAACTCAATGATTATAAACCAGACATTTGGATCATTCAATCATTTGAACCACCATACATTGCACGAATGACATGAACATGAACCAAACCTATAATGCCAAGTTAAAAAAAACACAAACAACCGAATCTAAATGGATGAAATGAAAGAGGGGAAAGAGGAGTACCTTGGCAAAACGCTCTAGTCATAAAAAAATGAAATGTAATGACCAACAAATAACTAAAATACATACTAACCCTAATGACCAACAAATAACTAACCCTAATAACACCTACAATAAACAAAGAATCCTAATGACCAAAATAACTAGATACCAAACTAACCTAACATGTTCAGCACATAAAACAGTTAAACAACAATGCACTCAATCAATCTAAGCCATACATTTTGCAAATGCAAATACACATATACCAAAACACCATACACCCATGATTTCACATGATTAGAGACAATGTAAGCACATCTACGCGGATAGATTGGAGGAGGGGAGGGACCATTACCTCGAGGAAGCTTCGAGAGACAAGATCCGGGCACCTAGGGTCGCATTTGGGGGCTAGGGTTTCGTGGGGGCCGTGGGGGGAGAAGGGAGACAGAGCGCCGGCGTTTTCAGATGGGAAGAAAGCCGGAGAAGAAGAAGGGGGCCGCGACGTGGCTTCAAGAGTCCAGACCTCGGCGTTGAGTCGGGCCGCGCCGAGTCTGGTGGCTCGGCGTTAAGTGACCCCGCGCCGAGCTATTGGGCCACGAAGCGTTGTTGGGCCGCCTGGGCCGCGCGCCGGATGGTGCCAATAGCTCGGCGTGTAGTCCCGCCGCACCGAGGTTGGGCCTGTGGCGTTGGCTGACACAACGCCAACGTGTCGGACCCCATGCGCCACCGTGTCGCCGTCGACCGGGGTTATCCGTGACGTGGCAAGACATCGGCGTCGTGTCAGTCGACGCCGACCCTCATATCTTGGCGTCATGTTCTAAGACGCCTAAAAATGATCTATTTTCAGCAAACGTTTTGGCATAGGTTTTTTTGTAAAAAATATTTTTAAAAGGGACCAAAATGCAAAAATTACGCAAACCAACACCAACTGCGGGCAGGCAGAGGAGTTGAGCTATGTGAGCTGTGCCGCATGCTTGCTAGCTAGCTAGCTAGCTACTGACTCTCCCCAATCAGTCACTGATGCGTGCATGCATGATTGAATAACCGGAATATTAGCAAGGTACTGTATGTAGATTGGGGATCGGAACAGTTCACAGATATCATTGCCATGTATCTCTGGCTTCTGGCCTGAGCATGATTACTACTTTACAGACATGCTAAGGCATCTACAGTTAATCATATATGCATGCATAACGGTCTTACTATTGCTAAGGTCCGGTTTAGTTCCAGAAAATTTTGCAAAATTTTTCAAGATTCCCCGTCACATTGAATCTTTGGACACATGCATGAAGCATTAAATATAGATAAAAAATAAAACTAATTACACAGTTTAGCCGAAATTCACGAGACGAATCTTTTAAGCCTAATTAGTCCATGATTGGACACTAATTGCCAAATAACAACGAAAAGTGCTACAGTAGCATTTTGCAAAAAATTTCACCATCTAAACACAGCCTAACTATCTGGAGACTAGCTCCTCTCCATGTTAATCCTCGTGACAAGTGCGAGAGAGAGAGAGATAAATTTAGAAAACATAATTATGCAACAATCAAATTAACTTTGTAGACTCTAATCATCATATTGACAAAGATAACCATCTGATCTTTTTTCTAAAAAAATACCTGTTAATGGGTTATTAATTAGTAGTCGACAGATAAGAGAAAGATGAAACTCCCACTACTGATAATGTAACAACCCAAAAATCCACACACTAAAAATACCAACTGCAAGATTTTTCTTAGAACTCTCATGTGATGATGAGTGTCATGTATAGTAACCCAACCTATGAGATGCATTAGGTCTAACCCCAACCCAAGTCAACATATAAGCATGACATGTCATTAGTTAATTGTGTTTATTTAAATTCTAACAAATAAAGTATTGCATACATTGTTAATTCAAAATGTGATTTGGATTTCCATTTGAGTTATGATATGCTTAACAACTATAATAAAGTAATAAACCATAAAATAATTAATACTCAAACCAAAGAATAAAGGTTTAAAGAGAAAAACCAATTCTATTTTTGTATAACAAAAACCACACCTATTTTTGTTATACAAAATAGCTAAATAAATTCCTAATAATTTTTATAATAATGTTGTGGGCCTCATATATAAAACTCCAAGGAATATGGTGCACCAATTTGGAATCCAAATTTAAAAATCAAAATTGAATTCAAATAAAGAAGAAGGAAAATAAAACAGAAAAAGAAAAGGGGAAGAAGAAGGCCTCGCAGGCTCGGCCTGCTCGGCTTCACGGCCCAGCCAGCAACCGGCCAGCCCCGCCAGCGCGCAGCAGCAGGCCGGCCCACGAACTCACGCCGGCCCAGCAAGCCCGCACGCCGCTCACGCCAACACGCCTCCCCGCCTTAGCTTGCTGTCACTGCCGCCGGGCCCCACGCGTCAGCCGCACGCGTCCATAGTGTCGTCTTCCTCCCCCGACCGCTCACGCCGATTCCCCTCTCCGACCGAGCCCCGACAGCACTGGCAGGGGCGGGCCAGGGGGTCATGCCCGGGGCATGGCCCTGTCTCCTTGGCGCCACGCCCACGCAACCACTCGCGGCCGTTGGATGCAAGCTCGCGCCCCCGATCACCCCTTGATCCCCATCCGCCGATCACCAGCCGTCCGCCATTGGAGCTTGGAGCTCCGGCTATAAAAGCCCTAGCTCCGGTTGCCCTAGCGCATTCCCGTGCCCACCGCCACCTTGCGGCCACCCCCTGCACACCCGAGCTAAGAGAGAGAGCCAAGAGAGGGAGAAGGAAGGGAGAGGGAGAAAGAAGAAGGAGGCACCGACGGAGCACCTCCGAAGCCATCGAAGCAAGGACGACGCTGCACGGCACTGCATGGCTTCCGGAGTTGCACGACCTCGAACCACCACTGCATCGCCACCCAATTGCCGTCGACACCAACGGTGAGCCCCCTCTCAGTCTCTCCCTGCCCGCCGCCGGACCTCACCTTGTCGGCCATGGCGCTCCACACCGGGAGCGCGTAGGCCAGGGCCGTCTCCGGCCTCTGGGAACACCCGCACCCACGCACACACCTGCGACCACGCCGTGACCACCCTGCTGGAGCCCCATAGTGCACCCACGCGCCTCGTCGTCGTCACCATGTTGCTGTGGCCGCCGGGGAGCCCCTACCGGCCACCTGGAGACCCAAAGCCCCGCCTTGAGCCCTGGACGCCCTCGCCGTGTCCCCACGGATCCGTAGAAGCTTACACGCTCCACCGGGACACTTCACCGTGGCCATAGCCACCTCACCGTCGCCGCCGTCATGCCCGGAAGACTGTCGCTGTGGCCGGCACACCACGGGACCCCGCACGCCGTGTTAACCCCACCAATGAAGATGCCGAGGCTCGGCGGAGCTTCCACCCGCGTCAATTGCGCACTAGCGCCACCACGGAGGCTCACCAGCGAGCTCGCCGCCGGCAAGAGCACAGCCACGGAAGAAACAGGGGAAAACTCCCCTCGCTGACCACCCAAGCATGCACCCGGTGCACATGGACCGCGCCTGAGAGAAGAAGGGTGGACTCGGTCCACCGTAGACCTGTTTACGATCCATGGACCAGCGTCTCTTGGTCCACCGTGAGCCACACTCACGCCCACAGCCAAAGACCACATCCCAGTGGAGGCCCACGGCTATGACATGGCAGCGCCACAGCTTGCCACGTGTCTGGCCCGGCCCGGCCCAGATCGGCCCAACCCGAACCCACCAGAGCCCGTTTGAGACCCGGCCCATGTTGACCGTTGACCGGTCAACATTGACCGTTGACCTGGCCCCACATGTTAGTGGCACGGACATTCTGGACCCACATGTCAGATGCTGATGTCACACGGGACCCACACGTCAGAAGCCAACACAGCCAGGGTGACGTCATGCTGACGTCACGATGACATCAGCTGCTGACATCAGCAGCCCTGGCCCCACACGTCAGTGACCCTGACCGTTGACCGTAGACTGTTGACCGTTGACTCGCCGTTGACTAACGTTGACTTTGACCGGACCCACATGTTAGTGACCCAAGAGCCCTGGACCCATCTGTCAGAACTGATGATGTTGCTGACGTCATGCTGACGTCAGCTGGACCCCACCTGTCAGCTCAAAACCGAGACGCTGATGTCATGCTGACGTGCATGCCACGTGGACCAGTCACTGCGTGACACGTGTCAGCCCAGGATTAATTCAGCCTTTTTCCAATTTCAGAAATGACTTAAACTTCGGAAATTCATAACTAATTTATATGACCTTGAAAAAATACGAAACTAGGACCAAAATTCACCTAAAATCAAGCTCTACGCAATGAACCCATGTTTGAGTGCATTTGGCTCTTTTGAATTTCCATTACTTCTTTGTGCTATTCTATAGACGTCGCTAACGCGACTATGATGCGATCGATGCAGACTCGGAGGAGAACCAGACAAACGAGGATTGTGAGTACCGAGAGAAGAATGGAGACGACTACACTGAAGGTGCCACATCCCACCCAATCTCGTAGCACCTATTACGCATGGCTAATATAGAGCTGTTATTGCTTTACTTTACTGCTATAATCATACTATGATAGGACTTGCATGGTAGTATGCTTACTTGATGGCCTTTACCTTGACGCAACCTTACCCCTGCATACCCTGCTATTAGGCTAGACACACGCTTACTGCTATATTTCATTGCTTATACTTCTACTACGCTTATACTACATTAATGCGTGGTGGAAATTGGTGTTATCTGGACTATGGGGAGAGTGCTGCGTGTGTGACTTGGGTGTGTAGAGGGTGAGGGTTGTGTCGACCAAGTTGGAGTACACGACGAGCCTGGGGCAAGTCTTGCCATGGGGTGCTACCTGGGCACCCCTGGAATGGATACCTGTGGTGGGTAAATGGTATATGAGGTGGTCCTAGGTGTGAACCTGTGATGGGAGGAGCTCGGGATAGAGGTGCTGTGGTGGCACGATAAATGGAAACCCTGATGGAGACATTCTGGCTTGGTCATCCCTAAGGACTTACTAGTACTCAGATTCATCGGGAAGCCTTACGTACCACTCGCCCTATATGGTGCGGGACGGCCGGACTACTTGGTAGGATATTGCCACTACTGCTAGGTTGATAGCGGACAGTGTAAGGAGGTACGGGGCGTGGAGGATTTCCCCCACACCCTTCCGAGACTTCATGGAGACCTTGTGGACCCGGCTCATGACTCACAGTTTCAGCCACCCCAGACTAGACTTGAGGTGTACCAGGGCTGAATGGTAGAGTGGCATTATCCTAGGCTAGCAAGCGGCCGGAATCAGCCCAGTTGACGACGGTCAGCGAAGAAGGCAGATCTTGTGGTTATGTAAAACCTCTGCAGAGTGTATGGTTGATCGATCGATACATGTGCCGACTTATCGGCTATGGACCTTTCCTGGGTTTCGCTTAAACTAGATAGTGAGATGAGTCCTTCTCTTCTTCCCCCGTGAGAGAGTGTCGGTCGTAGCCAGGGCTACGGGCCTTGAGACAGTGCCGAGAGGGAGTTGGCCTGTCGACTGAGCGATGGTATGGTAATGGTATGGAGATGGTGGTATATCGATCCCAGGATCGAAACCTGGCTCGAAAAAGGAAATGGGGTGGAATGTGTGCGGGAATGGTGTTAAAACTTGACTATACTTATATACTTGATATACTAAATACATAGGAAACCCCAGCTTTATAGGTTCCTGATGACTATATCTAACTTGCATCCAATTTTCACAAAGCAATGCTCATAGGGTTGGGAGTGGCCAGTACAAATCGTACTGATAAATTTTGGCACACAGGTTCTGCTGAGGAGTATAGCTCCGATGAGATTGACGGTTGAGGGGTTCGTGCCTACGCTCGAGTTTGACGATCTTATCTACAAGCTGTTCTGAATGAATGCTACTTTTGATTCCGCCAATGCAGCGATGTAATAATTTATGTAATTCCGCACTATTTGTACTCTGATATTATCGTTGTATGGATGTGATATTCGACTGGAATTTAAGTAATATGATCTACAAGTGTCTTATTACACTTCGACGCTGTGGATTTCCCTTCGTGGAAATCGGGATCGCTTCAGATAATCGTTAGCTCATGATCGATGCAAGATGGACAGCAGAGCAACATCAGGTACGGTGCAGTATATGCTTCCATCATACTCCAGGTGAGGGTTAAATTTGATTTGATGCTACCGCGTGCGCGCTGACCATCGACGTATGTTATGTCGAGATGGCTCCCTGCCCTCTACATAGTACACATACTGTAGCTGCGACAGTACAGTACAGTCACTGCAACAAGCAACATGCATGTGCAACAAACAAACAAACAGTTCTTGTTTAATTCACCAGCTACTAAAAAAAATTAAAGCATGAATCAGCAGTCCACACACGTTGCTCCAATCCCAATCCATCATATAATAATATAGCACTAGTTAATTAGTTGTTGAGAGCTTGCTTGGGCCACATGCATGATATAGTGATTTTCTCTCACAACAAAACAGTATCAGCCGGCTTATAAGCCACAGAAACGATCAAGCGAAGCGAAGGAGAGCCAGGACAACCGGCCTAGCTAGCTTTAATTTATATATTTATTATATGTATAAATGGCATGCAACCGGAGGAATTGCATGCAATATATACTAGCTAGTGCAACGCTTGCAGTAAGGTTTTTGTGTTGGGTACAAGGACGGAGCTGCCGTCTTGAGATTCACTTTCTGCATGCGTATGACATTGGCATGCATGCACGCAGACGCAGGCTGCAGGATCGATCGGAGGTGGCAGAGCTACTGATCGAGGTAGCTAGGCGTTTGGTGCTTGCGTTGCGCTGCAAGCTGCTTGATGATCCGACGATCGACGATCCACCACAACAACAGGCGATGGATCCTTTGGGCAGTGGGGTTGGTTGCTGGTTGCTGACTGCTCAGGCCGTGGCTTGAAAGGAAACGAGCCAACTGCCCGGCGGCCGGCCGGCCGGCCGGCGCCCAGTTCCTTTCCTTCCCTTACCTTTCCTGCACGGATCGGACGTACTGGCCCGCCCGGCTCTGCAAGATTAATGCTAAAGGATCATATATATCATCGGAGAAATCATATACTTCCAAGGCAGTCACAAACAGCTCGATCTGATAGATACGTACTACATACAGCTAGACGATGTCCATGTATATCTGTCTATACAACGTGGCGGAGCCAGGATATCGTGACAGGATATTCCATGTAAAAAAAATTACAATGCAAATATACAAGTGCTAGCTTTCTCCCACAATGCAAATATGCTAGTGCTAGCACCTTCTTCATCTACTCTTACATTATAATTTACAAACACAAAATGTAAAAAAAAACAAAAGATCATTTCTATAATTTCGTCACAATACTAAACAAAGTAGCATGTCCACAATGCAAATATGTATATTTGTTTTTCTCATCAAAATCTTGGGTATTCCATGGCATACCGTAACGTACACTGCACCCTGTGATAACTGACAACTGATCGATAATACTGCACTACAGGATTAGTACGTACGTTACATACAGATACAGGCAGGTACCCGGTCGCTGTAATATGGTTGGTTGCATTGCCGGCCGGCTCTATGCTCGAGTGAAAAGTCCTCCGATCCATGTGGCTCCATAGATCATCGATGCTGATTGGCCGCTTCCCGCTGCCCGCTGGACATCCAGTTCCACGAATTCAGGCGGCAGGCAATCCGCACGCATGCATCACCATCCACCACCACACCAGGACACTCCAGGACTAGTAGTAAGTGTTACTGCAAGTCACCCACCAGGTGCATGTGTTGACATAAAAACATGGCGATGTATTCAACATACAGTAAACCGAAGGCTCTAGGTGGAACGAGACCAGAGATCTGCTTGGCTTCAACACAGAACCGGCCGATTCTGAAAACCCAACGACATGCCAGTCAATTTGACTTGCAATTGACAAGAAGAGAAAATCTTATCAGTAATTTAAGGTGGAACATGTCGGTGTTGCACCAGACAGTTTCAAATATATAGCTAAATAGCCGATTCAATAAGGCTATCGAATAAATAGTTGATATCCGGCGTATCCATGAAATGAAGATCTTTAAATCAAGGATTATCAGCTAATATTAAATGATAATGATATGAATCAAAATAAGCGATGCTCATGGATTATAGCAGATTTATGATGACTGATTAATCTAGACAAAAACAAGTATAATATACCCTAATACAAAATCAGAATATCTTTCCTTGAAATTCCAACATATATGATCAAATGGTCGATTGATGCCATCGATCGATTAGAGAATTAATAATCAGCAAATAAGCGATATAAGAAAGCATCACCGGCTAAATGGAACATGATCGATATAAAAGCGTCAAGCTGATAAGTTTGATGAAAAGAGTATAACATGCGAACAAATCAACTGTCTAATATAAATGAATCTACAAATAGCTTGAATCTAATCTATTATCATCAACAGTGAGGTTGGATCGGATCGATGCAGCTATGATAATGATAACAAACTAAAGCCAAAGAATCTATAAAACCATCCATATATTGACAGATTCATGAAAATATGCTATATGCATGAGAGTATAGGCAAATCAACTAAAATAGCTGATGCAATCATAGCACACAAACATAGTACATATCTTGATCATGAACGAGACCACTAATCGATAATCTCTACTCTAAAGTCTTACCAGTGAGGTTCGACCGGATCGATGCAACTATGATAGTGTCATTAGATTAGATCTCATTAACTAGTGAGTTTATTCAAGATTGAAACATATCTTTGGATGCATACTATGTTTGATTAGAATAGAGATAAAACAGCCGATCTAGCGGAATTAAGCCATCAATTATAAGATTTAAAGCGTAACCAGATCAAAGGACGACCAATTAAGATGACATGATGTCGATCTATCTCTATCTCAGTCCTGTGATTTGTTATAATTAATAAAAACATTAATTATAACAAGATTGATAACTAGTGAATCAACGAAAATGTAGCACCTGGTTTTAAGAACAAAACCAGATACACACCATATGTGAGCCTAGGAAGTCAAATCTCATATATAACTACAAATAAGGGTAATATCAAAAGACAATGCTCAATATATAACATACTTAGCATAAAGGATATAACCTTAGACAATAAACAGCGGAAAGACAACTCTGATCTTCAGACGAAGACACCAAATCCACAGGGACAACTGACTGGTTGATCACAAGTCTAACTTCTCCAAACTCTAGCAATTTGGTACCCATCCAGGATTTTATCTAAATAATTGAAAAATAAAGCAAGTATAAGTACATGTCGTACTCAACAAATATAACATGGTGTTCATGAGGCTCAAAAGGCTAACACTGGTTTAACTGCGATTAGCTTTTATTTGTCACAATTTCAGCAATTGAGTAGCAACAAGTTTATCACCAGCCCATGTAAATACATGATCATGTAAACATGAATAATGAATAGCATAAACAGTAATCATTAGTGAGCATCTTCATCATCCTTGTCATTAGTGTTCATCATCTATTCCGTAAGGGTCCAAGGCCGCTCGTGACAGTTAGCACGACTAATATACCAGTTTTACACTCTACAGAGGTTGTACACTTTCACTGTGAGTCGTAATTTACCCTTTCGCCCGAGGTAGGAGAAATCAATGACAAGCGGGCCTGGCTGTCATGGACAGGGAAGGAGCAGAGGGCACCAGTGCCGACGACTTAGCGGGCCAAGCGCGCGGGGAGAGAGGAGCTGGGCCGAGAGAGTGAGGAGCAAGAGAACTGGGCTGGGACAGAGCTGGCCCATGCAGGGAGTGAGGGGAAGGACAGGGCAGGTCGGTTGGGCCGAAAGGAGGGAGAGGAGAGGAAAAGAGGAGAGAGTGGGCCACAGGAGAGAAAGAGGAGCAGGCCTTCGGGCCTAAAGGGAGAAGGGAGGGTTTTCTTCTTCTTTTCCTTTTCCATTTTCATTTCTATTTTCCTTTTCTTATTTCAAAAACCAATTTCAAATATGAATTAAATCAAGTTTGAATATGGTTTAAAATACACTTTTTAATTCAAATAAAAATGAGCAATTTTGGTAAGTTTTCCAAAAATAAATTTTACAACTTTTTAAATTATTTTATTTTCAAATTTTCTTTTATTTTATTTCAAAGCCATTTTCAAACTCATTTCCAAAAGCAATTTAAACCATTTTGAATTTTAATCAAGACCAGTCAACCAAATATATCAAATGCACCAGCATGTATGCACAACCATGTTGGTACTCCTTATGATAAATTTTAATATAATGAAAAATATTTTTCCCTATATTTCATGTGCACAAAAAATTATAAATTAATCATTTTAAACCTATTTTCAAAATTGAAATTTTTAGAGTGTTATAATTCTACCCCCCTTAAGATGAATCTTCTCCCCGAGATTCGGAAGACGTCGAGTAGGAGATAGGGATACTCCGTCTTTGGATTCTTCTTTACTTCCTCGTATAGTTCCATCGCGCAGTTCCATCTTCTTAATAATGATTCCACTTTACTTTGCATACCTGTTAATCTTACTCCAAGTAACTTGCCCAACTAATTCCAAGATTCTGACAAATTCTCCAGACCATGCGTAGGTAACTTCAATCACTAGGCCATTTTTTCTTTTTAGTCCATACTTATTAATTTTCTTTCTTATAATATTCACCTTCCAACAGAGTCTTTTCACTTTCTTGGTCAGAAAGAGATTCTTCCCCTAATCTTCAAAACATTAATGATTCGATTAAGTTGCTCGAACCTTAAATACAATTCTTAGTCCTTGGTGTCACCCGAACTTTCTTAGCATAACTCTCCTTTGCTAAGGCATCGGCCATGACTTTGCTTCTCAAAGTGATAGCACTTGTCCAAGTCATAAAACCTTGAAGACTTCAATCCAACAAGGATGTCACAAGCTCAAAACTATCTTAGTGAAGATGTCCTTTAGATTCTCATGATCCTCTTTGATGTCACTTGTCATGCCCAAGTATATAGTATCTTCATGCTCCACAATGGATAACTCTAGATCATACGTCAGAAGTTCCATCTCATGCTTTCTTGCTTAAACCTCTACTTTTCTTCTTGCATAAGGACACATCTCACATCTTGACAAGGTGCATAATAGTGGATATAAAGCTCTTGTCTGGATCTAGCAAAGCTAATACTTAGGTTTTACTTCAACCTCTCTTTTTTTACTCCTTCAAATACTTAGTTGAGGTATCTTGATCCGAACTTAAAACCTTCTCCAGTAGCATTATCAATATCTTGATGGTCTTGGTTACACCTCCCTTGAACCTCTAATCAAATCTTATTATTGAAAACTCTACATTTCTCTCTTACATCTTTGAGTGTGTTCCTATCACATCATTATCTTTCTTCAATCCAAACCTTCTTATCATGCTTAGTATATCATTTGGATTTCCTAAGACTCCATAGAACCATCTGTAATTATTAGATATCTCATTCCTATGTCATCAGTGCCTACTTGTCTTGGGTATGTTGAAGATTAGACTCCCAACTGAGGATAGCTCGAACTACAGAGCCATATTGTCGAATGCATCAATTCCTCATAGATGATCCAATAACTTATCAATCGAGCAAAGGTTACATACTCTGGATGATGAAGCCCTTAAGTGATATACATCCTCTGGGTATACACCTTCTAATAGGTCATTCTCATATTCCTCACGTGCAGGTTGAATACCCTCATACTCAATTCTTTCTCCTAACGACGTTGTTAGAAGCACCGAACGTTGAGCATACTTAATCACTTCTTTGCATGTAGACAACCATCCCATTCCAAGGATAGCATCAATATCCATTAACTCCAAAACTATAAGGTTTGCCTCAAAGTTTACCCCCTTTATGTCAAGACTAACTTTTAGGCATATGCGGTTTGCCTTCTTTTCTCCTCCTAGAGAGTTAACTATTAGGGGTTTCCTCATCAGAAGCATAGTTATCTTATGTCCTTCCACATATTCCCTTAAGATGAATGAATGTGACGCACTAGGGTCAAACAACACCATACCAGTGTCTAAGCTTACTGCAATCAAACCATAAATGACCTCCTTAGCTCCATAAGTGGTAATCAGATCTACATTGTTCAACCTACCTTGAATGTAGCTTCATCTTGCTGTGAATCTCTTTGGGTAGCTGATCCCACATACCCTTCATCTCCCTGAGGCGCTTCTTGTCAGACTTCTACCAAGCCTGCCAAGTCCTCTCACACTTGTCCTGTAGGTACTCGTTCTGCCTAAGTGCCTCGATCAGGTGACCCTGGTTGCGAACGGCCTTCTTCCTAAACTCCTCTAGCTCCTGAGTCATGGTCTTGTTCTTAGATTGGATTTTCAACATATCAATCCCCTTGGACCTCTCTCTGTCTCCTCTGCGGTTGAACTCGGCCTTCTTGTCGTCCAACTCTCTCTACAACTCCAAGACCTTGCTGTCGAGGTAGCAGTTCCTATTGCCTAGGTTGGCGGCTTTGTCCTATAAGTCTGCGACCTCGGTTCTATGGACTTCTTCATGACGGTTGAGCTCGTCCTATAGCTTGGCAACTATCTCAAGTAGACTAGCTCGCTCCTGTGCTCCCTATGAGTCTCGCTCCTGGTACTCCCACAGAAGGGCCTGGTCCTGACGTCTCCTTTGCTCAAGCTGGGTAACGTATCTGTCCTGCTCTAGTAGGTGGATAGCCGAGACGCGAAGGCATCTGTCCTCCTCGGCAAAGATAACTCTGCCGGCTACGAAACTTTGCTCACAAGGGGTAAGGCTGAGGTCGAGGGCCTAGGGAAATAGACAGAACTCTATCGTCTTCAGGTGCTTGTAGTGGTCCCTCATCACTCTGCGAAGTGCCTTATGTGAGACAGCTCATAGTCCTTTCTCAACTGTGTCCTCTATAGTCATCTCGGTGAAAGCTAGGACAGAAGGTAAGGTAGTGCTAGCTGGGAACTCGACTGAGGTGACAATCGGTCCTTCTATTCCTCCTTCCTGAACTGGCTTCCCGGTGCAGGTGACCTTGACAAGCTCATTAGGGACTCCTAATGTGATGAGAATTTGACAAAGGGTCTGTGCAAAACCCTCGAGCTCACGTAGGTCGAAGGTAAGCTTGGCGTGGTCCAGAGGTAGCGGTCCTAGAGGCGGCCATTCGACGTTCGTTGCCATCTGCGTGTTTTAAGGAAACATGTGTTAGCAGGTCAATAATAGATGAGCCTTGCATAAAAGTACATGCAGGGTCGGTATATAACCGAAAGAAGGGTTGTTCACGTCCTATTCTATCGTCCATTTCTGAGGGTTTCGTCCTATGGTTAAGTATGGCTCTGATACCAACTGAAGCGACCTGATTTCCGCGAAGGGAAATCCACAGAGTCGAAGTGTATTATGACTGTTGTAAATCATATTACCCAAATTCCAGTCGATTACCACATCCATACAACGATATTATCAGAGTACATAAAGTGCGGAATTACATAAATTATTACATCGCCGCATTGGCGGAATCAAAAGTAGCATTCATTCAGAACAGCTTGAAGATAAGATCGCCAAACTTGAGCGTAGGAACGAACCCCTCGAGCTAGACTCCTCAGCAGAACCTGTGTGTCAAAATTTATCAGTACGATTTGTACTGGCCACTCCCACCCTATGAGCATTGCTTTGTGAAAATTGGATGCAAGTTGGATATAATCAAAAGGAACCTATAAGGCCGGGGTTTCCTATGTATTAGCATATCAAGTATATAATAGTGTAGTCAAGTTTTAACACCATTCCCACACACATTCCACCCCATTTCCGTCCAGAGCCAGGTTTCGATCCTGGGATCGATATACCACCATCTCCATATCATCACCATACCATCGCTTAGTCGACAGGCTAACTCCCTCTCGGCACTGTCTCAAGGCTCGTAGCCCCTGGCTATGACCGACACTCTCTCACAGGGGAAGAAGAGAAGGACTCATCTTCACTATCTAGTTTAAGCAAAACCCAGGAAAGGTCCATAGCCAACAAGTCGGCACATGTATCGATCGATCAACCATATACTATGCAGAGGTTTTACATAACCACAAGATCTGCCTTCTTCGTTGACCGTCATCAACTAGGCTGATTTCGGCCGCTTGCTAGCCTAGGATAATGCCACTCTACCATTCAGCCCTGGTATGCCCCAAGTCTAGTCTGGGGTGGCTGAAACTGTGAGTCATGAGCCGGGTCCATAAGGCCTCGATGAAGTCTCGGAAGGGTGTGGGGGGAAATCCTCCGTGCCCCGTACCTCCTTACACTATCCGCTATCAACCTAGCAGTAGTGGCAATATCCTACCAAGTAGTCTGGCCATCCCGCACCATATAGGACGAGTGGTACGTAAGGCTTCCTGGTGAATCTGAGTACTAGTAAGTCCTTAGGGATGACCAAGCTAGAATGTCTCCATCAGGGTTTCCATTTACTGTGCCACTACAGCACCTCCATCCTGGGCTCCTCCCATCACAGGTTCACACCTAGGACCACCCCATATACCATTTACCCACCACAGGTATCCATTTCTAGGGGTGCCCAGGTAGCACCCCATGGCAAGACTTGCCCCAGGCTCATCGTATACTCTAACTTGGTCGACACAACCCTCACCCTCTACACACCCAAGTCACACACGCAGCACTCTCCCCATAGTCCAGATAACACCAGTTTCCACCACGCATTAATGTAGTATAAGCGTAGTAGAAGTATAAGCAATGAAATATAGCAGCAAGCGTGTGTCTAGCCTAATAGCAGGGTATGCAGGGGTAATGTTGCATCAAGGTAAAGACCATCAAGTAAGCATACTACCATGCAAGTCCTATCATAGTATGATTATAACAGTAAAGTAAAGCAATAGCAGTTCTATATTAGCCATGCGTAATAGGTGCTACGAGATTGGGTGGGATGTGGCACCTTCAGTGTAGTCGTCTCCGTACTCCTCATGGTACTCTCAGTCCTCATCCATCTGGTTCTCCTCCGAGTCTGCAAACGATCGCATTATAGTCACGTTAGCGACGTCTATAGAATAGCATAAAAAGCAATGAAAATTTAAAAGAGCTAAATGCACTCAAACATGGGTTCATTGCGTAGAGCTCGATTTTAGATGAATTTTGGTCCTAGTCTTGTATTTTTCTGAGTTTGTATGAATTAGTTATGAATTTTTGAAGTTTCAATCACTTCTGAAAATGGAAAAGGCTGAATTAATATTCGTGCTGACATGTGTCACGCTCCTGTTGGTCCACGTGGCATGCTAACATCAGTATGACATCAGCATGACGTCATTATCTCGGTTCCGAGCTGACTGGTGGGGTCCCGCATGGCGGTGTCACTAACATGTGGCCCCGGTTAATGGTCAATGTGACCGGTCAACGGTCAATACAGGCAGAGCCCAAACTGGGCCGGTTGGGCCTGAATACGGGCTGGGCTTTGGCCCACCACATGGCGCGCGCTGGTGCAGCCACGTCGTCTTACTGGGCTACTAACGGGCCGTGGTCCATGGGCGCAAGTGAGGCGCGGTTCATGGTGAACCCGCCTGCGCTGGTCCATAGACCGCAGAGCCGGTCTCTGATGGACTTGGTTCACTTACTCCTTCCCAGGGTTCGATTCACGTGCATGACGTGGTCGTGGTCGGAGCTCGGCGGAGCTGCTCGGGACGTGGTCGGCAAGGTCGTGGTTGGAGCTCGGTGGAGCTGCTCGGGACGTGGTCGACGTGATCGTGGTCGGCGCGGTCATGGTCAGAGCTCGGCGGAGCTGCTCGGGTTGTGTGGCCGGCGTGGTCGTCGAGGGAAAAATCCCCTGCTCTTCCCCGATGGGGCTTCTACCGGCGGTGAGGTCACCGGCGAGCCTCTCGGGCAGTACTAGTGCACAATTAAGGTAGGCAAAGGCATCGCCAAGCCTCGGCGAGTGCAGTGGTGGGGTCAAGGTGGCGGCTAGGGCTTCCTAGGGCTCTGGCCACAGTGATCGGCGGCATGGGTTTGTCGGCGTGCATGGACAGGGCTGCGGTGGTAGCGAGAACCCAGTTGGAGGAGCATGTGAGCTCTACGGTGCTTCTACGGCCATGGTGGGCATGTTGAAGGAGCTCCTGGTGCTCCCAATGGCTCCGGCCACAGTGGTGGGGGCAAAACCGAGGCGGTGGCACTCCGACGAGGTGCGGTGCGGCAACGCAGGGCTCCGATGGGCTTCTTCCTCAGCTAAGGTGAGTGCAGTGTGTCTCTCGTCATGGCGGAGCCAGTCGAGGTGTCAACGTCGCCTTTACCGCAACGTAGAAGACGCGTTGGTCTCGCCATGGTTGTGCTCTCGGGCATGGTGAGCGTGCTCGTGCATGTGCGCTCCTGCGCCGGTGTACTACGTCATGGCTGGGGTCCTCCGTTTGGCTGATGGCAGCGCGCACGCCGCGTCCTAGGTCTTGGCAAGCGTGGCCATGGCGGTCTCCCTAGCTAACCAGTTGGGCTAGGCCGGAGCTCGAAGCTTCAGCAAGGTTCCGATCACAGCGGTGCACGTTCCATTTGGCTAGGGAGGTGGTCTTAGCAAGATGGCTCACCGCAGGGTTCGTGGCGGTAGGATGGCGATGCAGTGGCAAGGCGAGGCCGTGATGAGGCGATGCAGTGCAGTGCCGAGCAGCTACGTCGCTGTAGCTGATCGGGGCGGCGCTCCTGGCTCCGATGAGGTCCTCCTCGCAGCGGCTTTCTTCTCCACCTTGCTTCTCCCTCCTCCCTCTCTCTCGGCTTGATGCTGTGTGGTGCTATGCCACCAGCAGTGGCGGCGAACAGGCTGAGGGTTAGGGCTCACGGACATTGGCTTTTATAGCCGAGCTCCAAGGGCTCCAATGGCGGACGACGATCGGGCGGTGGTGATACGTGCGGCACATCTGACGGCTCACGTGCGGTAGCGTAAGCGCGGTGCAAGGGGGAACAAGGTCATATGATTTGCGTGACCCTGGGCCCGCGCCTGCCACGCTGGTCGGCCTTCGGTAGCGCGGGGAGAATGCGTGGGCGTGGGGAAGAAGACGCTACTGTGCTGACAAGCGGGGTCGGGTCGTCAGGCGCTTGGCACGATGTGGCTGCGTGCGGCGCGTGATAGCTGACAAGCGGGCCTGGCTTGACAGCGGCTGTGCGCGTGCGGGCGGCGATGCTGGGCCGTCTTCGTGGGCCGTGTGCGCGAGTGGGAGGGCAGGCGAGCTGGTTAGCTGGGCCGGTCGAGGCAGGCTGGGCTGAGCTGCTGCCTATTCTTTCCTTTCTCTTTTATTTGTTGCCAATTTGGTTAGGGTTTATCATAAATATTAAGTAAGTTAGTTAAACATCACATAAGGCAAAAGAATCCAAATCACAAGTGGATCTAAGGATGCATGCATGATTTATTTATTTAGGAATTTAATTACACATGTGGCATAAAACCAAACTATGCTTATGATTTTAACCTAGTTGGGTCACATCCAATCCAAAACTAGGGTTGGGCTTCTACATGTGTCACTCAACATCACATAGGGCTAACACAAAAATTTTATAGTTGTGATTTTTGGTGTGTCGATTTTTGGGTTGTTACAGCACCGGTGCCGGTGACTGAGCGGGCCGAGCGCGCGGGGAGAGAGGAGCTAGGTCGAGAGAGTGAGGAGGGAGAGAACTAGGCTGAGGCAGAGCTGGCCCATGCGGGGAGTGAGGGGAAGGACAGGGTAGGCTGGCTGGGCCAAAAGGAGGGAGAGGAGAGGGAAAGAGGAGAGAGTGGGCCACGGGAGAGAAAGAGGAGCAGGCCTTCGGGCCTAAAGGGAGAAGGGAGGGTTTTCTTCTTCTTTTCCTTTTCCTTTTCCATTTCCTTTTCTTATTTCAAAAACCAATTTCAAATATTAGTTAAATCAAGTTTGAATATGGTTTAAAATACACTTTTTAATTCAAATAAAAATGTGCAATTTTGGTAAGTTTTTCAAAAATAAATTTTACAACTTTTTAAATTCTTTTATTTTCAAATTTTCTTTTCTTTTATTTGAAAGCCATTTTCAAACTCATTTCCAAAATCAATTTAAACCATTTTGAAATTTAATCAAAACCACTCAACTAAATAAATCAAATGCATCGGTATGTATGCACAACCATGTTGGCACTCCTTATGGTAAATTTTAATATAATGAAAAATATTCTTTTTCCTATATTTCATGTGCACAAAAATTCATAAATTAATCATTTTAAACCTATTTTCAAAATTGAAATTTTTTAGGGTGTTACACAAAAGCAGCAAGAAAAATCTTACTAGTCTTAGCAGATTCGATAACCGGTAATATTGTATTAAACAAGTTATTTAACACAAGATCGACAATTTTGATCTATATTATGATTCATAAGAGATCAATCAACTGATGTAGCCTTACAAACTACGATACAGATCGATAACTAACTTATATTATGGCTCATAAAAGAACAATCAGCTGATGCGGCTTTACAAGCACAATACAAGTCGTGACGGTACTCACAAGCAAGCTGGAGGTCGATCAGTCGATGCAGCCCTATTTGCTGAAGAACTCGTCGAGATCTACAGTACTCCTACTCCTAATGCGATGGCGAAAGCCAAAAAAATTATATTGATTGAATGTTCGTTCTTTTGTACAATAATCAGGATCTAATATTTATACTCGGAACCCAAATATGAATCCTACTCAAATACGACTCATTACAATTCTTGAAATAAAAGAAAACTTCCTAACTTAATAATAACTTAGACCCTAATTTTCCTTATTTGTAGAGTCCGACACATCTTTCTGGCACCATTCAAGCATAGCCCATTAACGCCGTCTGGTGACGCCATCTATAAAATAGCCTATTCTGACATCGCATCTAAATCAGCTGATACCAATTCACATCTAATCGATTCCATGATGACACAATCCTGAAAATTTCAAATTCCCACGTTCTTCTTAACAAATCTTGTAAACAACATGCATGCCTCTCGCTCTGAGTCATCTGTGTTAGTATTACGTACTACTCCTAGCTCATTTTCTTCTTCAAATCTTTCCCCGGAAGAAATCTGCAAACTCATTAATCTGGATCGGTAACATCTAGAATTCGTGCAGTTCCATAAAAACAATCTAGAATAAATGACCAATAATGCAGTTATGTAGCACCATTTCTCACATGCACAACTTGTAAATAAACTACAGTAAAGCCCCAAAGAAAATGCATAAGAATTTTGTAGAATTTTAATTCTGTAGGGAAGTTTCCCATATGTTCCTTTAACTGTCATAGGGCTTTTTTTTAACATTAAGCTTGGCTCTCCGGACTTATATTAGAAACCATCGGCTCAGCTGAGTCGTGAGCTGCCACAACATTTATGTAGTTCGGGTAAGATTCTGTCCAAACAGCGATTTACCCGGGATCCAGCTCATGCCTAACTAAGCCCGTGCACAGACGAGTTACAGTTTTCTGATACATGCACGAGGTTCGAACAGACAAAAATGAGCATGCAAGAGTTCTCGTATGCCTCTCAATTTCTTGCATCCTCATCCTCTGCTAGTTGGCACGAATCCATCTCCAGCACGATGTGACAAATGCCAGCATCCGCGAGAAGAGGGTCACCGGCTGTATAGTCCCTGATGATATGAAGCCCCATGCACTTGACTTTGTTCCCCTGAAGTAAGCACCACCGATATTGATTTTTAGCCAATCTTGTGGAGGCGGCTTCCACCATTTGCCTGTGGACCACAAAGGAGAAGCCCCCCTTGCTTGGCGTTCTTTTCTGCAGATCCTCTGCCGTTGTGATTACCGCTCGAGTAACTTCATGGCATGACGGCTGCTTCTCCCTAGCATTAACCTTATTTCGCTCATCCAATGGTGAACCCAGAAATGCGACATGGGTGTAACACCCTAAAATTTGCTTTTCTTGAAATAGAGCTAAAATAATTTAATTTTATATTTTATGGTCATGAAAACATGGGGAAATAATAAATTTTCATTAGATTAAAATTTATCTTAAGGTAGAAACGTGTTTGTTGCATTCATGTCAGTCGCACCTTGTGTTTCTATGTGTAAAATATGTTTTTTAAATACGTTTAGGAGACGAATATCTATCTCTAGGAATTTTCTAGCTTCTTTTTGGAATTTAATTCCTACCTCCTTCACCTTAATCTTTATGTTCTAAGTTTCCAACAATCTTTTTATGAGCTCCAAATACTTTATTTGGGTTCATCATGTTCCAAAGTGTCTCTGAGAAATTTCCCCAAATTTTCGGAGGTCTCGGAGTATTTTTCGTGGCTTAAATATCAATTCTGGACTTTTCTAAAATTATTTTATTCATGAAATTAATTAATTCCGAAAATAAATAATATATCTTATTTTCCTACCAACTCTCAAAGCCCATGTGCAATAATCATAATAAATCTTAAAGACCCATGCATTTATTTACTAATGAGCTTTAATGATTATTTAGGTCCATTAGTAAATATGGAGGGTGCAACATTAATTAGTATCATATTGCTAGTTGATGTAGATGTAGGGAGTTTTTCTCCCTATAAATATGTAATAACCCCTTGGGCAAAGCACACCAAAACTACCGTAAGGGGAGTCCCTAGTTTGGGAAATCCCTCGTGTAGTAAATTAGATTTTTCTCCTCCTTCTCTCGCCGTCGCCGCCGCCGCCGCCGCCGCGCTACCCGACGTCGTAGACCCGCCGTCGACCGCAAGAAGGCCCTAGGTGAGTTCGCCGTCTTCTCTTATTCCCTGTGCTCTCGGCTCGTCAAACCGTGGCCTCTAGGGCCCAAACGAAGTGCTCCGGGGAGCTTCTCACCACCGGTAATGGAGCTCCACCACGCCGTTTTTCCTCTCTGGCCGGTGACTCTCTCTCCCCCTCCTTTCCAATCTGGGCCATCCAGATTCAATCCAATGGTCCAAGATCGCCCGTACCCCTTCGCCGGGTTTATTTGCAAAAGAGCCCTTGCAGTTTCACGTAATATAGCCCGCAGTCCATGGCGCACTTCCAGAATACGTTTTCCTATTCCGAAAGCGTAGTTTCTTTCTAGTAGATTCAGAATACGTTTTCTCTTTCAGAAAGCGTAAAATCCCTCTGTTAGATTCAGAATACGTTTTCTTCTTTTGAAAACGTAGTTTCTTCGGTTAGATCCAAAATAAGCTTTCATCTATTTATAGTTTTGCCACTAGTCTTATTTAGGCCATAAAATCTTCGTTTTAACTCCGTTTTGATCTATTCAAGTTGCGTTAGATTCGTAATTGAGTAATCTACATGTTCATCCTACTGTTAAATACATTTTCAACTTTTGAAATTCGAGGTTAGATTTAATCTATTATTTTATTAAAGGAAATCTTGTTTAATTCATAACTTTTTTGTTATAACTTCGATTAGAGTGCTTTTCATGTCTATGTGTTCGTAGTAACAATTAAGAACATCTTTAAAACCTTTTTACCTATTGTTTATTATGTTTGATGTATTGTTCTAATTTATTTATATTGTTTGCTTCGTGTATGATTGCATGGATGCTTATGCGGTGTTTTATGATCATGTCCAGTCGGTGAGCTATACGCGGTGAATCCAGAAGCAATTCATTGAAGGTTTGGACTAGAAGAAGAATCCGAGTTTAAGATAAGTATAGCATGGGATCTTCCTTGTTGTTCTATTTACCTTAATATCATTTTAATAATATGCATGTGTCTACCTTGGCAACCGTAGTAAGTTTCCTAGCTATTTAATATCCTGGATTCCTTGATTCCTATGGGTTATTGCATTGGATAGTATGATGCTAGTACTCAACTAAATCCATGATCTTATAACTTGACTAATGGTATATGAAATAAATACTAAAAGATGCTTTTTAGCAACATGAAACAAGGGGGCCAGAGCATTGGGATATTTTATGGTGCTCTAGATTCCTCTCCCTAAGGACTTATCTGTAAGCGAACATCCGGAACTTACAGTATAACTGTGAGGGCTACATGGCTCTGGCTTTAGCTCAGTATGAAGACCTTTTCTAGCTTGTTAGTGGTTACCTTAATGGCGCAAGAGGGGCCCCAACACGTATGATCTCGACCTGCCAAGAGGGTGCACTTTGGTTTCTTGGTATTTTGTTAGTCACTCCTTGGAGGGGGGTTTATGCTTATTGATGGGGAAACCTTAGCGGCCCTAACTTGTTAGACGAACCTTTAAAAGGCTTCATAGTGAACCTTGCCGACCTTCCTTGGTAGTGGGTCAAGAGGGTGGCCGCCTCGGGCGAAAGGGTAAATCACGACTCACAGTGAAAGTGTACAACCTCTGCAGAGTGTAAAACTAGTATATTAGCTGTGCTCACGGTCACGAGTGGCCTTGGACCCTTATGGAATAGATGAAGAATATGGATGATACTGATGATGAAGATGCCCATTAATGATTACTGTTTATGCTATTCATTATTCATATTTACCTGATCATGTGTTTCTATGGGCTTGTGAATAAACTTGTTGCCACCTAATTGCTAAAAGATGACTCATTAAAAGCTAATTATAGTTAAACTAGTGTCAGCCTTTTGAGCCTCATGAACCACATGTTATATTTGTTGAGTATGACATATACTTACGCTTGCTTTACTTTTTAAATCTTTGGAAAAATCCTAGATGGGTACTAGATTGCTAGTCTAGAGGAGTTAGGCTTGTGATCAAACAGTCAGTTATTCCTATGGATTGGAGTCTTCACTCGAAGATCAGAGTTGTCTTTTCCGCTGTTTGTTGTCTAAGGTTATATCCTTTATAATAAGTACGTTATATATTGAGCATTGTCTTTTGATATTACCCTTATTTGTAGCTATATGTGAGATTTGACTTCCTGGACTCACATATGGTGCGTATGAAAGGTCCTAGTGGCTAGAGGGGGGATGAATAGCCTATTAAAATTTCTACAACAACACTTAGCAAACCGGTTAGACAATTATGAAGCGAAGCAAGTATTGTGCTAGCCTACTAAAATAGCAAGCCACCTACCATAATTCTAGTTTATATATAGTTTCTATCCACACAATAGCTATGTCACTACACTAAGTTAGTGCGCTCTCAAATGCTAACTAAAGAGCCACACTAACCAAACTAACAAGCTCTCACAAGCTTAACAACTAGTTTGCGGTATTGTAAAGAGAGAGAGCAAGATAGTTATACCGCCGTGTCGAGGAGTGAACCAATCAATCACAATGATGAATACCAATGAAGACCAATCACCTCAGAATCAAATGATGACACATGATTTTTTATCGAGGTTCACTTGCTTGCCAGCAAGCTAGTCCTCGTGGCGATTCACTCACTTGGAGGTTCATGCGCTAATTGGCATCACACGCCAAACCCTTAACAGGGTGATGCACAACCAACACAAGATGAGGATCACACAAGCCACGAGCAATTCACTAGGGTACCTTTTGGCTCTCCACCTGGGAAAGGTCAAGAACCCCTCACAATCACCACGATTGGAGCCGGAGACAATCACCAACCTCTGCTCAATGATCCTCGCTGCTCTAAGTCGTCTAGGTGGTGGCAACCACCAAGAGTAACAAGCGAATCCCACAGCGAAACATGAACACCAAGTGCCTCTAGATGCAAACACTCAAGCAATGCACTTGGATTCACTCCCAATCTCACAAAGATGATGAATCTATGATAGAGATGAGTGGGAGGGCTTTGGCTAAGCTCATAAGGTTGCTATGTCAATGCAAATGGCCAAGAGAGTAAGCTAGAGCCGACCATGGGGCTTAAATAGAAGCCCCCACAAAATAGAGTCATTGTACCCCTTCGCTGGGCACTGCTCGGGGTGACTAGACGCTCCGGTCAGATCGATCGGACGTAGGACCCCAGCGTCCGGTCACCCGATGCTTGCCACGTGTCATCGGCTTCAAACACTGATCGCCCGATCTCAACAGTCATCAATACATTTAAGTAGTGACCGGACACAGGACCTCAGCATCTGGTCATTTCCAGTAAGGTTCCACTCGCGACCAGACATGTCCGATCATGCCCGACCAGACTCACCCAGCGTCTGGTCACACACTATCTCCTCTGTGCGCCGCCACATCAGCGGGACTAGACGCACTCACCCAGCATCCGGTCATGAAGTGACCTAGCATCCAGTCGAAGACCAATGCCTGTGCCTTCACTGCTGCCACTGACCGAACGCAAGACCCTAGTGTCCGGTCACTGCATGACCAGCGTCTGGTGCACTATGTGAAATCCTATCTTTTCTGTACAGGGCGCCAGTGACACTCCACCGGTGAAGTTTCCAACCCTTGCTCAAATATGCCAACCACCAAGTGTATCACCTTGTGCACATGTGTTAGCATATTTTCACAAACATTTTCAAGGGTGTTAGCACTCTACTAGATCCTAAATGCATATGCAATGAGTTAGAGCATCTAGTGGTACTTTGATAATCGCATTTCGATACGAGTTTCACTCATATTAATAGTATGGCTATCGAACCTAAATATGATCACACTCGCTAAGTGTCTTGATCACCGAAACAAAATAGCTCCTACCACTTATACCTTTGCCTTGAGCCTTTTGTTTTTCTTTCTTCTTTTCCAAGTCCAAGCACTTGATCATCACCATGGAATTACCATCATCATGTCATGATGTTCATTTGCTTCACCACTTGGAGTAGTGCTACCTATCTCATAATCACCTTGATAAACTAGGTTAGCACTTTAGGGTTTCATCAATTTACCAAAACCAAACTAGAGCTTTTAGCGTATCTGGTTTTGTTCTTAAAACTGGGTGCTACAACAGGGGAGGCTAAATAGTAAAGGGCTAAAACTCTTGCTAGCTCTATTGCGCTATACACCAAGTTTAATGAGATGATACACCAAGTCATAATGTGTATGCCTATCAATTTTGAACATGATCGGTACAACTTGATAACTCCTCATCACCTCTAACATCAACAATGAAATTGGGAAGCTATGACGTAATCATAGGCGGTCATAATTAGAGAGGTCATCAACATAAATTTCAGCATGTTCAATTAACTTGTCCACTTCAAAGTTGGCAAAATAATCCCTTGGATCAAGACAAGCTATACATCTCAACAATTGAGTCGACTTTTCAAGAAAGCGATTATTTAACTCAGCAAGAATCTAATCAATCACAGCATTGAAAATCCATGATGAAAATAATGGTATAGTAATTCACGAATTTAGCACCACGACACCTTGAACGACCTCTAACTGCTATTTGATCTTCCATATTTTGAACTACTATATTCATTTTTTCGCAAAAGCTCTTTACCTCACTACAAAAAAAATGGTTTGTATGACATAAGCACACTGTCATGGTAAGTACAAAATTGGTCATAAAAAGTGTTTTCTCTCTCATGTCATTCATATTCTTATTAACATAGCTCCAATTAATCCAACAACTTTGACAATGTTCTAATTTTTCCTTTCCAAACATTGCAACAGCTCTTGAGTCCTTCCCAATATTTTGATCATAAGATGCAATACAAATACAAATTCAAAACTCCATTCTTTCTATCAAGCCAAATGCTTGTGTTTTCTTGTCTCCATCATTTGCATCTTTACTAACATTCTCTAGCACCTCCAATACAGAGGGCCACATCATTTGAAGATGACCCAATGTTTTGAAATCTATGGCACACTTCATTGCATTGTTGTGACAACCTTCTATTGCACCAATGTGTTCTCTAAAAGCATCTTTTGCATTTTCCAACTCTTAAAATATGTCTTGGTAAATGCATCATTAACGTAATTGTAGGTTCTTGGTGGCTTAAAGAGATAGCAAAAAAAAAAAAAGAAAAATGCTGCATCCTTGCATACACTGTACTCTAGCCAATCAAATTGCCCAAACCATGATTCAACAAAACCCGTTGATTGAGATTTACCCTTTATTCATGGAAACTTGTGATCTTTTGGTTGACATGGACCCATCTTTAAAAATGCTTTTCTAGCATCATCTCTAATACCATAATGGAACTCACCAATAGGCTTTCTAAGTCCTGGATCAGCAACTATGCCACTCATATTAAGCTCAATGTGTCCTCTTTTTGGTTCAACACAACTCTCTCTAGTTTTGACAGTAATCTTGGAAGCATCTTTCTTAATAAGAATCTTGTCCATCCTAGTATGCAATAATGCAAATTGAATCATTATTAGAGACTAAATCTAAATATGGATCACAAATTCATAATTCAGACTTCAAACTTCAAAGAGTTCAGAGTTACAAACCTAGCAACAAGGGTGAGAGGGCCGTGCAGTTGCCAGCAGGAGCCATATAAGGGGCGTAGGGCTGTAGCCGGCTAGACTGTGAGTCTAGGACGTCACCGCCTCATCGAGATAGTGAGTGACGAGTTCGGGAGGACCGTCGCCCGCCCGCCAGGCAGGGAGCCACCGTAGCGCCACCGAAGGCCAGAAGCTGGACAACACAGGCATGTGAAAGCAGCCAGTAGAGCCATAGAGGAGAGCGCAAGCCGTGATGAGCCACCCACCGAGATGCCAAGCATAGGTGCAGAAAGGGCGTGCTTGGTGGGCTAGGTCAAATGCCAAATCTTTGCCTTCTAGACTTCCAAATTTTGCAATGTTGTTGGGCTAGGATTAAAGAGGGGTAGTAGGTGCTGGGTGGACCTGGGCTATAGCCAAGGCAGCCCAGGCCCTAGGTCCGCACCTATGTTCATCCCACCACTTCCAAACACTACTACAAAATTAATAATCACTGCTGCCATTTTCACCATCGGTGTCGGTGCAGAATGTGACCAACTAGTAAATATTTGTAGTTTTGCCGTACATTGTGATCGGAGGTGGCCTAGCACTCAATGACATAGGATTTATACTGGTTCAGGCAATGTGCCCTACGTCCAGTCTGGGTCGGACAACGACTTTGTTCCTGAGCCCAGGTGCTCAAAGTTTGCAGTGGGGTTACAAATGAGAAGGAGAAAGATGGGGTGTACAAGAGGTCCGGTCGGCTCTGATCGGAAGGGCCGAGAGCGACAGGAGCTACGCTATGAGCTAAGTGTTCAAGAGTGCTTGAGGTCCGAACTTGGTGGTTCTATGGTCGTGGACTAGTGAACTTGGTTGAACTAGTGGAACTCAAAAAGCCTTAGAGAGAAAGGAAAAAGCTTCTCCCAGGGGCCCCTTTGTTGGAGGGTGCACACCCCCTTTTTTAGATAAAGGGAATGGCTTTACAAGTGAGAGGGTGAGGGTATGTATGTTACTGAGCTTTGTTGCCCATGCCGACGGGTACGAGATAATAGTAGGCGCCCACAACACTGTTGATGTCACTGTAGAATGTTAGATGCATGTGGAGGTTGCATTTGCCTTCTTCAGGAGTGGTAGACGTCGGTGCCTGTAAATACTGTTCGATGCCTAGAGGCATGTGAGGAATGTCACCATGTTCTCCCCATACGGTAAATCCCGGATCCACAACACTATTGATGCCCAGAGGCACGTGGGGGCCTTACCGTATGGGAGCTTTAACGGCGCCTACAATACTATAGAGGAAAATGTTGACGCCTACAATACTGTTTGTGTTAGGGCGGTTGCAAAGTACTGTTCCTACAAGTGTATAGGGTATGGTCCCTGGTATCGTGGTTTGACTTATGCGCCCTAATTTGCTTTCTCCATTCGCCCCTGCCTCCTTCCAAGCGGGCGTTCCCGGTTGGATGCCCCCAGTCGGCTCTGGTCGCGCTAGTCGGAGAGGAGAGGTGAGCAGGGTTTCTACGCACCCCGGTCGGAGACGCGGGGTCAGAGTCAGAAGTAGTGCTTGGGCCAGGTCTTCCGATCGGAGAGTCCGTCCGGAGGTGGCTGGAGTCCAAAGCTAGCGCTCTGGTCGGAGAGGTGGGCCAAAGTAGTTGACGAGCGGGCGTCGTTCCTCTTCGTCTAGACCTTCTGGTCGGTGACTGGACCGTCCTTCCGGCCGGTTGTTTTAGACTCTCAGGCCGGCCCATGAGTTATGTGCTACCTTCTTGGGCCGAGCCTTGGCGTGGAAGCCGGTCCCCGAGGGACCCCTTGTTTATGAACCCGACAGTCGGTTTGCTCCAAACCGGCGGTGATAAACCATTGGTGAAAATGGGGGCAATTATCACCAATGGTTCATAACATGAACCGGTGGTGATAGCCAATCATTACCGCAGTTTGTGTTACGAACCATTGGTGTGGGTCAACCCATTTTCACTGCCAGTTTGTGTTACGGACCGGCGGTGAAAATCACTTTCACCAACAGTTTGACTTATGCTACAGCACAATAAAACTCATAACTTTTTCAAACAAAGTCGAATGAAAACAAACTTTATATCAAAGTTGTAGATCTCGTAGATGATGACTTTTTCATTTGGAATCATTTATAGTCCTAGAATTTTGTTTGAAGCTCTCATATTTTAAAATTCATTTTTTTGAATTGTACAAACAACCTCAGATGAAAAAATGATCAAAAGCAAAGTCGAGAGCTACAACTTTGTAGTTGACAACTTTTTCATTAGAAATCATTTAGGATCTCAAATTTGTATGTGAAGTTTTAAAATTTTGAAATTGAAAGTTTTCAAACGGCCTCGGATGGAAAATCAACCAAAACCACTTTGTAGTTTATAACGTTTTTCATTTGAAATCATTTGAGGTCCCAAAAGTATGACTGAAGTTCCCACGCTTTGAAATTCAAATTGGTCAAACGACCTCAAATGGTAAAACAACCAACATCAAAGTTGTAGATCTCAATTAGAACAATAACTTTGTAGTTAATGACTTTTTCATCTGAAGTCATTTAGGGTCCTAAATATTCATTTTAAATCCTGAGAAGGGAATACTTAGGGAATGAATATGCCATAGACATAAGTGACTTAGGGGGATGGAGTGGTTAGCGCAGCACTTGGATTTTCACGCGAAATTTTGTGTGACCGTGAGGCTGGCTGTGGGGGCTTCTCGGGATTAAATTAATTTTTAGCTATACTTTTACCCGATTTTAGAATTTATGGAAATCCTAATCCGCCGGTTCTCAACGGACAGTGATGGACATTCTTATCACCAACGACTTTCACCGCCGAGGACCAAAACCGGTGGTGATGAGTGGTTTAGAACCGGTGGTGATGAAGAAAGTAACAACACTATTTTACTGTACAACTCTGACTTACTCCCTCCATCTTGTAATATAGTGCATTCTAAGATTTTTAAGACAAATTAAGAGAACATAAAAGACGCATGCACCCTCATTTTATTTTCTAATCAGACGCTATCATCAACGTGATTAATGGTGATTGGTTGATAAATAAAAAGTATTCAATGCAAAATTGGTTTTTGTCCTCTAAAATGCATTATATTTTGAGGACAATTTTTGAATGCTAGAATGCACTATATTACAGGATAGAGGGAGTAAGAGAAACAAAAGAATCAATCATAAGTCGGGCCAAACAGAGTGATACCCTCTCCATCTCAAAGTAGTCATACTATCTAAAATAGCATCGAAATTTATGACACCAAATTAATATATTATTAGATACACCCTTAAATAATATACTTTCATAATGTACCGATTTGATGTCCTAAAGTTGAAACTTTATTCTATAAAGTTGATCAAATTTAAGATACTTTAATATAATTAGTTTAAGATAACTCTAGAAATTGATTTGAGACTGAGGGAGTATATTCCACGTCCGAATTATCCCAGCTCAAAGAAGCTCCTGCATGGCTATTTCTTTTTTCTCTAATCCTAGGAATATTCCATCCTTTGTCATCCCTGACAACAGGTAGCTCCATATTGTCGGGACAACATACTTTTTGATCAACCGCCTGAAACGAATGCATGCATGATTACCTGTAAAGGAGAGACCGTGGTCCATGACCTTACCAATCATGCATCCTGGGGATCCACCGAATCATCAGAAATGGTGTGCATGATTGCTTATTAATTAACAACAAAAGGAGCAGTTAGAAAGCTGTTATGCAGTGATGAAGGCCCGGCCTGTTTCATATAGTGTGCCGAGATCCCACGGCCTTTCCTTGCAAAGTCAGAACTCATCATGCATGCATGCATTTACTCTGAGCAGTAGCAGATACAGGATTTCAATAATCAAGGTGGCCAGCTTAAGCAGTGCACTCCACCAAAATTCAAGCTGCATAGTCCAACCACAAAAAAAAAAAAAAATGAACAAAATTTATGCTGCATCTGTTTCAGAATGTAGGTCTTTTTAGTTTTATATTAAGCTTTTTTTTTAACTTTGACAATGTTTATAACAAAATAAATTAAAATCCACAGTTTTGCATGCTGAATTAAGCATAACACAACACTTCTTAAATGACATTTTTTCTCGAATACGCAAAAGGTTCGTGTATCATTGTGTTAAGATCGAGAATTTGTTTACAACGACGCGCTGCCGAAGCTGTTAAAGGACATTTAAAAAATGTTGCAGCAATGCAGGCCGGCCTGTTCCATTGCGCAGTGCAGTGCTCAGACCAGACCACTCCTGCTGGAGTCCCTGGTCCTTGCAGAATCGTGTGGACATCAGGCATGCTTATGCTTTGTACTTTTGTTTTTTTGTAGGCTTGTAGGCTTGTAGCATAGTACACAAATATAATAGTGGTGGACCATCATTTATACATGCATTAAGATTTGTAGCACATATACACAAATTACTGACTATCATTTATACATTAAGCTGAGACAGAGAGTAACTTGAGCCATATGTACATTCTTTCCTATATACTTCCCCATTTTCAAATATATACGGCCAATAATCTAATAACTTAAATAATTACAAGAGACAGCAGTGAGCTGAGGTGGTCGTATATAGTTTTTTTTTTTTTGACTTTGGGAGTGACTAATAGTACATACACCAAATAATAAGGGCCCTATATTTCTAGAGGCCCATTTAGATTACTGGGCTTATATGTTATGTCACATCTAGCTATAACAATATCTATCAAATATATTCAAGCCCAACGTAGTGAGTAATAATAGTAGCCCACTACGACCAGGAAAGGAAACTACTACCAATATATTTGGGCCTACTCTGGTTTGCGAAAGCGTTGCAGGCCGAGCTTTCGGCCCGTGAGCCTGACGTCCTCCCTGATCTGGTTCCGGTACTCCCCGAAGGTGAAGCTCTCGTAGCGAGGAGGTCCGCCGGCGCCGCAGCGTGGCCGGATGAGCGTGTCGTAGCTGGGGCAGAGGAAGAAGGCGACGGAGAACCTCTCCCGCGCGGCGCTGGCCATGACCCGGTGCTCGACGCTCCGGTACCTGTCGTTGCTCCACGCATGCAGGAGGTCGCCCACGTTGACGATGAGCGCGCCGGGGTTTGGCTTGACGGCGACCCACCGCCCGGCCTTGACGAGCTGGAGGCCGCCGACGCCGTCCTGGTGCAGGATGGTGAGGAAGTCGCTGTCCGTGTGCGGGCACAGCCCGTAGGCGCCGCTGGGCGCCGCGCACGGCGGGTACCGGTTCAGCCGCAGGAAGCAGGTGCTCCGCGACACCACCGCCGTGTCCTCGCCGATGCTGTCGCCCAGGTCTGCGACGAGGATCTCCGCCAGCTGCTGCGCCAGCTTCGACATCGCCGTGGACACCTCCTCGACCACTAGTCTGGTCTTGTCGTCATCGTCACCGGCGGTGGCGGCCGGCGCCGTCGTATTGGTCGTGGGGATGTGGTAGGCCTCGGACCACGAGAGCTGCTCCAGGCACGTGGCGGTGGGCGTGCCCCAGCGGTAGCTCTCCGGCGAGAAGTCCAGCAGCGGCTGGCACGCCTTGAGGTGGAAGGGCCGCCGGAAGACGGCTACCTGCGCCTGGTGCAGCTCGTCCAGCAGCGCCTGCGGCACGCCGTGGTTGGTCACCTGGAAGAAGCCCCACTCCGCGGCGGCTTGCTCGATGGACGCCCGGCACTGCTCTGCTGCTGCTGCCTCGGCGCCTGATGACTGCTTGTGCTGATGCTGCAGCAGCAGGCTGGAAAGGTCGATCACCGGGAGGAAGCACTCCTCCTCGTCGGCGTCGGCGGCGTCACTCCGATGATCGACGACGTCCAGTCGGTGCGGGTGACTGTCCAAGAGATGCTTGTACGTGGCCATCAACGGCGGCTCGTAGTCGTCGTCCTCCATTGCCGTCGACGAGCTCGAGGCGGCCGAGGATTGTTGCATCGCGACCATGACCTGTGATCATCATCCGCGTGAATAAATGATGTCACTAAACATTGTTCACCGAGCATGCATGCTCTTTTTGCTCTACATATATACACACGAATATATATTTTATATATATGTGGACGGTCTTGTCAAAGACGACGCACGTACATACATGTGTTGCAGACAAATAAATGATGTAGCTAGCTACCTTTACAATTCCAAGTTCTAAACCATTCATATATATAACTAAAAAAGAATTCGTTCAAAATGCGGCGAACTTCACAGACGACATTGATGGAGTGGAGATGCATGCATGCATATTATAATCTAGCTTGTCGGTACCTTCCAAGCAACGGTACGTGTCAGTCTATACACGTCACTGCCACATACGGCCGGGCATGTATGCATGCATATATGGTCGTTGGAAGGCACGTATATATAAGTATATACGATGGAAATATATGAATATAATACAAAACCAATGCAATGCGCATAGGAACAAGAAAGACAAAATGCATGCATATACATACACCAATAGATGAACGCGAGAACATTCTCAGAATCTACGCTGATCCTTTTGTCTTGGCCATTGCAGCTCAGTGTCACAGCCAGATCGAGCCAGTGTCGTGCTAGCACATACCAGACGCCTAATACGCTCAAACATATTCTGTTTTTTTTTTGTGCGCCCATATTCATATAGTCACGATATAGTATGCTGCAGGGTGCGTACAGTTTACTCCTCAGTCTCTAAATAATTGTCGTTTTTCATTGTGCAATATATATAGTATAGTTGGGGGTCTATCTCTAGATTAATAACTTCACTACCGAAATGGTGGAGTTCTTCTAGTGTTTTAAGTAGTAAAAATAATAAAATACTACCATTAGTCATAGCACATGAGAATCCTTACTAAGAGGCATTTGGTAGGGAAAATTTATACTAAATATTAAAGTTTCGTTACCAATGATAGGAACGTAGAAAAACACGTCACTATATAGATATAGGCCAGGTAGTTTGTTTATAGACACAAGCTCTTATTTATGCCAAGACGGTACAAGAGTGAGACTGTGCTAGCTCCATGCAAGTCCTCCAATGGGTGATTCCTTGCTTACAAAGCAAGTATTAAAGGACTATGTTAGTACAAGAGCAGATCAGGGCGGACCCTCACTATAGGAGATCGAAGTTGCAGATTCTAGTTGCACTTTGAATATTTTTCTAATGGCCAAAGAGGATCAGAAATAGAAGTATATCTTAGAATATCTACCGTGTAATTGCATATCCAGCAGGTGCAACTATTACAAAAAAAATTATTACTCTATGAAGAACACACTCTGGTTTAAAAACTCTTTAGTAAAAGTTAAGGTTTTAGTAATTTTCCTAGAAAAATACAAGCCGAACATTGGATATGGTATGAAAACTTTTTTTTTAATTTCCTTTGTCTTAATTGCCTGGTTAGGCGGGGGGGGGGGGGGGGGGGGGGGGTGGTATTTACTATTTTTTTTCCTCCTACGAATCTATATGAAGTAGTCTTACTAACACTACTCAAACATTTGTGAACTAGTCGTACTGGCAGATTCTGTGTCCTATAGTTCATATATATGAAGTAGTCTTACTATAACACACACTCAATACCCGTAAACATTTCATTACATTACCTCATCGTGTTAAACTAGCTAGACATGTACTATATTGGAAAGCAAGTCTTGGAGAAATAACAAATGGAAATTTGTAGGCGA
This sequence comes from Miscanthus floridulus, assembly GCF_019320115.1. NCBI lineage: Eukaryota > Viridiplantae > Streptophyta > Magnoliopsida > Poales > Poaceae > Miscanthus > Miscanthus floridulus. The sequence continues at coordinate 1,195,431 of NC_089583.1, read as the reverse complement.
GTTAAATACATGAGCGGCCTCTGAAAGGGCGCAACTTAGATCTACAAACTTTGAAAACTCATTTCCAGGTCCTAATCTTGCTAAGTGGTGCACTTGCAGTGGTCTATATGGTTCAAAAATGGACATGTAGTGCACTATTTTATAAGTTTAGAGATGTGCGGTGCACCACTTAACATGTTTAAGGACCTAGAAATGTGTTTTCAACATTTGTAGATCTACATGGCATCCCTTGACAAATTCAGGAGTCGCTCATGCATTTAACTCTTTGTAGGCTGATCAAATAGTCAATATATATACTCCATCCATCCATGAATAAATCAATTGCTTGAGTCAAACATTTTAAGTTTGATTGAACGAAAAGATGTTAAGATTTATGAAATCAAATTAGTATCGTTACATACACCATAAAATATATTTTATAATATGATCATTTGGTGTCATAAACATTTGTGCTATTTTCTATAAATTTGGTCAAACATAAAAAAAAAAGTTTGACTTAAAACAACTTTTGAAATTGGTTTATTTAAGGGCGGAGAGAGGATTTAATTACCGACTTAATTAGTTTACCCACAGATATCCCATGCTCAATGAAACCTAAAAGTATACAGGTCGATTAGTTCTTTAATTCCTTTTACCAATGTTTAAATCCTTCTGCTATCTGTTGACTGTTGGCATGCTGACTTATTACAGTAGTGCATGCCTTGTGCAGAGGCTAGAACGAAAAACCATTCCTCCTTCTAAAAAAATTGCCTATTATATATAGATACCTGCATATACATACATATATATCATCCTCCGATCTCTAGGACGACCCATAATTATCTTAGCTCTCTGTAGCCCTTTCTGTTCTAGGACATAGAAAGTATATGTACCGTATGTTCCGTGTTAATTACTTGGTGATGGAAAAAAACTAAAGGAAAAATCCAGAAACAAACCCAAAGTAAAGAAAAGAAGAAGAAGAAGAAACTTGTATCGATCGGCAAGCCATCATCTCAACCGTCCTGGATGGAGGATATGCATGCATGCATACTAGCTACAACTACAACTCTTGGGACATGCTGCTATGAACATAAAGATTGAGAGTAACTAGATGGAAACAAAATAGGTGGTGGGAAAAAGAACAACTGAGTGAGAGCTATTAGTGTCGAACCTGCTTGTGAAGGTCTCACAAGCTATATATATAGCTCGGATATATTGATATCTGTCGCACACCAATCGATTTCGTTAGCCTCTTGGATGGACTTTTGATGCATGGTGAAGTCGATCGATCGTCCTATAGCTAGGGTATTGATTGCTGCTAGCAGGATTAGTTCATGGATCTAAGGATGATCTGCACCGATCAATCCTCAAGCTATGGGGATGAATTTAGTAGCTATATATATAGCAGCAGGTGCAACCATGAAGCTAATAAGAGTTCGTGGGATTGACGGTAGTGCAGTGCAGGTGATGAACAAATAAATTAAGGTGCAGCCCTGGATGGTCTATATAAAGGTTGGGAGAGAGGGGTAACTTGTTATTGAGTGATAGGAAGAGGCCAAGAGCTAGCAAGGAGCTTATTATTAGCAGCTAGGGTCCATCGATCAGGAAGGGATAGCAGAGATGAGAACTGGTTGGTGGAGGCCTACTAGCTAGTAGAGAAGTCGTTTTATGTTGGGGTCCGACCTGAACACTGACGATTAGAGAAGTCGTTTTACTGGACCCTATTCCAAAGTTTGGAAGAAGACATCAACGACGCCGGAGCCTTCCCTGTTCTTTGTTATATATCCATCCATCTGATCACATTAGTAGTTCACATATAGGAGTAGGACGAATGTGTGGAGAGTCGCTAGCAAACGTTGAGACATGCGCCTCCTCTAATCATGGATCCTTGAAATATACACGAGTAAACTTTGATCAATGTATTTGGCTACTACCTACTAGCTAACTACCTGCTTGTACAGGGAATGGATGGGTATATGCTATGCTAGTATAGAATAAAATGTCTACCGCGTTCAACCAAGAGGTATCGCGAATTGAGTAGAAGATATAGACGTGCAGTGCAGTGGAAGAAGAGTCGTTGGAGCAGCCCATTACAGCGTCGTAAGCGTCAGTATATAGGAAGTAAGTCCCCGGCCTCATGTATTGGCAGTCACCGCCGATCAATAACGCAACGTCAACAGCATCATCTTCACAGTATCCACACGCACTGCAGATGCAGGGATAGAATGCCATGCACCACCGCGCACGCATGGCCAGGGGTGTCGTGGGGATACTGAGAGGAGATGGCGACTAGCTAGGGTTGAGAATGGTTGAACCTTGTGTCGACTCTAGCACTGGCTTCTACGTACTCCTAGAGGTCCATTATATGACTCTTGCCTTGCAGATTAGTATCGTATTTTGACGCACTTGTGGATCTAATCTATAACACATATGATTGTCTCTTGAACATATCTTTTTTTCGAGAACATTAAGAAGAAGCTAGAAGGTTTACACGACCGTCATCACATCACGGTGAGGTGCCATAAGTGATGGGGTTGAACACAAACACAAGGCACCAGTAGGCGGTGGAACATATCATCAACAATGATATCATCTACGGTGATCCCATCGATCTCAAGATCTGTCGAATAAAAAAAAACTATCTAGTACCACCTTCAACTCTTGGCAAGAGGATCATATATAGTATATAGTATCTTGGGAGTTGGCTGGTACGTAGCCAGTCCACGTATGTTGTAATTTGGTGAAGAGAGGGCATGCGCTCTCCTCCTCCTCTCAGGTGGTTGTGAATTCCACACGCCTCGCTCTTCCCTCCTCTTGAATTTCTCTCTCGATCGTTCAGCATCAAAGTCATCTCTCGTTCTCTCTCTCAACATCTATCGGTCTCTTTAGCTAGCTAATTAAGCTAGCTATAAGAAGCTCTTTCTCTCCTTTCTTTTCTTTTCTTTTCTTTTCTCTCTCACAAAGTCACAAATGCAACATCCATCTATCCCTCTCTGGGGTTGATGAGGAGTACATGTCGTTCGACGGTCCAGCTACTAGCCACAGGCCTGAAGGCCACAGGGACAAGGGACAGGGACCGGCACTGGCACCGGCCGGACCCCCCATTGATTAGTTGGTCACCATAGGAGACGTCCCAATCCATCACTCACTATGAAGTCTGAATGAATTACGTATATTGCTGCACTGTTTGGTGACGGATGATTCCTCTACATGTGAATGAATGTGAACCAGGAGAGGACACAGTTGCAGTTGGTTACCACTCCTCTGCATCTGCAGTGCAGCTAGCAGCTCGACGCTAGCTCTCTCACCGGCCTCTCGCCTGCACTGCACTGCACTGCACTGCATGCTCCTACTGCTGCCACGTATTGCGCATTTGCACTGCACGCGGATGGATCATCAGAGGATTCTGATAAGTAGCTAGGCGTAGCTCGCTGTACCATGCATGCTCATCGATTTCATGCATTCTCCACTCCCATTGGCCTCCTCCGGACACTAAAGAATCGATTTTTAGGGGTGGCTCGTAATTATTTGTAGGGGCAGTTTAGTCAGCCGTTTCTACCGAACCGTCTCTACAAATCATGCATTTGTACGGGACGGTTCCCAGGCCGTCCCTACAAATCGATTTGTAGGGGCGGTTGTAGTACCTGCCGCCCCTACAAACAGGTTTTTGTAGGGACGGTTCAATCTAGAACCGCCCCTGCAGTACGTTTTCCCGTAAAAAAATTTCAAATTTACAATTCAAAATCGCGTTGCCGAACGTCCCGCGACCAACGTTCCGAACCGCGTTCGCGTTGCCGAACGCCCCGCGACCGCGACTACAAGCACAAGAGTATTATATAAACTATAATTACAAGCCCAATTCACAAGAATATATACAATCCATCATTAAATATATAAATTCCATACACATTGTTATCAACGTCCTAGAGCTAGCCTTTCAGCCTCATAAAGGTGTTGGTACTGAGGATTTGTACCTAACTCAGACTCTCGGTCATGGTAGGCGCCTTTGACGTGTATAATCTGGTCCAATATGAAGTTGCAAAGGTCACCGACGAGCTCTAAGAGTTGGTCATCCTTATATGGGTCTCTTTTCATTCCTTTCTCTTCTCTCCACTACAAGAGAACAAGTTTCGGTTTAGTGTTTCATACCATGTACGAAGTTTTCATACTACGGGTGAAGAGGTTCAAACTTACCCTTAAGGGGTGTTTCCTGTAGGCACCGGTGTTACTCATCATAGAACATATATAGTATCCACAATGTACACTCCCAGACTTCTGCTTGGGGCACTGTGTGTTTTGCATATGAAAATGTTAAGTAATGCTTTTGACAGCCATGTAACGGAGTACTGAAGAAGTAAGTTACACTTACCGCACATAGTGTTTTTATAGCCAGTTTTTCCTTCCTTGCTGGATCATGCCTTCCGTGACGATTAGTGACATAGAACCTAAATGCCCTTGTTCGAATTATTTTAGCAAATACAACTTGTTAGAATCCAAAAGTGAACGTTACAAGTGCGTATACAAACATATAAGCTAATGAGGATTGTCGATATGTATACGTCTTGAGAATCGATATGAAGTCTTTGTATGTCACCGGGTCCCTATCTATTGAATCAAAGACCCATGCCATGCTTCTCCCGACATCGACGGCTATACAAATCCAGTGGTTGCTGCATGGATTTAATCATAGAACTAGATAAGCTCTTTTGCATCGAATAAAATATATCGAATAAAGCTTTAAGTATAGAGTTGAACTTACTCGAAGTTGTATGGTAGCCATATAGTAGAGTGTTGTTGGAGATTTTTGAAAGCCAGGGCAATGTATGCCGCAACCTTAAGGGACTCTTCCCTTAGTTTCGCCGTACGAATGCGGTCTTTCTCCCGAAGAGTCTTTGCAGCAACTAGCTCTTTGGCATCTAGTGTCCACTGTTTAGGGTAATTAAAATTTGTTTGGGCTATAGCTTGAGGGTCTAGATACCTGGCCTTTACACTTGGTATTTGTTTGACAATATGCACTTGCATTCTATAAATCACGACGTGGGTTAGTTACACAAAAATTCAAAGATTACATTCATATCATACTGGGAGGACAAGGACTTACAGGCACCACATGCGAATTAGATTCATCTCCATTTCTCCTAGGTGAAAGCATGTGTGCATGTCATTGAAGTCAAAGATAATTTTCTCCGGCTGGGCTTTCCAAATGTGCCGGTGGGGAAGCATGCTTGTATGAGATTTATGCTCGTTGAGGAGAACACGCAAGTACCAATCATGGAACCTTCTCATTCTAAGTGGTAGGCGCTAGATGTCCCTGGTTTGGTAGGAAGGGCTTGCCTCTTTCATATGTTTTCGGGCAATTCTTTGACCATTTGATGGCATCAACATTTGGATACTGCTTTGCAATTTGGTGGAGTTTGCTAGTGATGGCCTCCTTAGAACCCCGTGATGGAACTTTTTAACTTGGTTCTTAGGCTTGAACTGGTCATGGGAAAACCACTTGGACACCGACAAGATGTCTTTGATCGGAACATAAACTAGCCTTATGGTGATTGGATGCTTCTTTTGAAGTTCCCATTCAGGCACGTCCTCATCTTCTTGTGCATCACCTTCTTCAGGAGGCACTTGTTGTTCATGTATCGGCTGTGCTTGTTGAGAAGACTGTGGTATCTCATGATGCACTTGCTTGGTATGAGCTGGAGAAGGTTGTGGCATCTCATCAGGCACATGCTCGCTAGGAGGTGGGGAAGAATGTGGCATCTCAGGAATGTGGTGGTCATGAGACGGTGAAAATATCTCCCCGACCTCAACAACTCGCTCCAAATTTGGGAGAGGGGGAGGCGGCGAAGAAGCAGTCAATATAATGTCTTGTTTATGCCAGAGGATGAACTGCCCCATAATGTCTCCGAGTAACACCAGCCCCTCAGGAGTTGCGTAGTCTATCCTCCACTGCATGAACTCGGGCTTCACTGTATGCACCTCGACCCTAGTGTAGTCCGGCGGTATCTTATTATTGTGGTGTAAGCCACCAGGAGGATGTGCCACACCCATTGCCACCTCCATCAAAGTGTTCTGCCGGCCACTGAGAAACACCAAGGTGCAACTAGTTGGTTCTCATATGCGATCGATGGGGGTTGTGGCTGCAGTGGAACTTTAGCTGCTAGGAACTTTCGGAGGGCTGCCAACTAATGCCAGTTCTCCCGGTGGCATCACTAATATCCGTGGCTCCATAGACAGTACTTGCTCCTCCAGCACCTTCGCAACTAGAGCCTTCACTTGGAGCTCAAGACTAGTCTCATGGTCTCTGCCATGTTTCTTATACATGTGCTTGTCCTCTTTGAATCCTTACTTCCTAGGTCATCCTTTTCCCTATCCCCCTGGTGCGGCCTGTGTGCTCCTTGTTTCCCAAGCCAAGGCTAAGCTCGTCCCTCTCTCTGGAAGGATTGAATGAGCCATTCTACTTGTCTTCAGCATATTTTCAGTATCCTTGATACTGCCTCTTGGGTCTCTGGCTTATCAAACTTAAGATTACCGCGGGATGATTCTGTACTCCTCGCATATATCCAATTCTTTGAGCGTATCTTTAAATTCATCACATCGATATTCCCAGCAGCTGTGGCCTCTTTGTCCATCTTCCTAAACTGCTCTTCCTTGGCATAGTAGCCACCTGGGGCCTAGATAATGGTGGTGTTTAGTTCCTCTTCGCCAGCTCAGTGTTACGGGCACTGAGCTCCAATGCCTCTAGTGAAGTCTTCTGAGCCATGAGCTCCTCCCATTGACTAGGAGTTATTTTGCCAAACTCGTTGAAGGGACTTAACCCCTTTTGGATATACCAACACCCCAGCGGCTCTAACCCGGCTGGATCCACCAACAGCTTCAGCGGGGAGGCGCGGCGTGGGCCAAAGCGGCAGCAGCCGCTGAGCCACCGCCTGCTCTATGTGCAGAGAAAGTGACAGGAGGGGGCGCATGGGTGCGGGGAGGGGGCGCATGGGTGAAGAGATGGGGCGCGTGGGTGCACCACCAGCTGGGTGCGCCGCGGCACCTCAAGGTCGGAAACTCATCGCCGGCCGGTTGGAAACCCTAGGGCGGGGAGGAGTAGGTGCGTGGGTGCAGGGAGGGGGCGCGCGGGTGTGGAGATGGGGCGCATGGGTGCGGGGAAGGGGTGCGGGCCGGCGTCGGGACAGGTCCGGGAGGTGGCGTCGGTGGGGTAGCCTAACGGCGTCGGAGGAAGAAGAGAGCGCCCAACAGGCAACACCCGTGCGCCCCCTACAAATATTTATAGTCGGGACGATTTGTAGGGGCAGTTCCTGATCCAGTCACCCCTACAAATGCATTTGTAGGGGGGTTCCTGATCCAACCGCCCCTATAAATATTTTTTATTTTTTTAAATTAATAATTATGTATTTTTTATATCATAAAAACACAAAGTAATATAAAAACAATTATGTATATGCACAAATATAATATTTTGTATTATTCTATATATGAAGAAATATATATATAAACAATTGTAGTCAAAATAATATAGAAAACAAAAAAACAAAAATTAAAATTTTGAATTTTAAAACTTCGACTACAATTTTATAACATTAAATGAAAAAATGAAAATGTTGTAAACATAAAAGTTGTATAACTTATCAACATGTACAACTTTTATTTTGGTCATCTTGTCATGTGACTTTGTTTAAACGATTCAAATTTTGAAATTCAAACAATTTCAAATTGAAATAATATTTTGAAAGAGTAAATGATTTCAGATGAAAAAACTCATGAATACCAAAGTTGTAGAACTCATCAATATGTACAACTTTTATTTTGATCATATTTTCATTTGACCAAATTTGAACAGTTCAAATTTTGAATTTCAATAAATGTCAACTTCAAATAAGATTTTGAAACCTTAAATGATTTCAACAATAAAAATCGTGAACATAAAAGTTGTTGAACTCATCACTATCTACAACTTTTACTTTGGTCACTTCTTCATGTGACAAAGTATTAGTAAATATTATTCATAAATTCACATATGACTCATAGTTTCCTGAACTATACGAGAAATATGTTGATTTGTGAACAATGTTTAATATCACTTTGTCAGATGAAGAAATGATCAAAATAAAAGTTGTAGATCTTGATGAGTTATACAACTTTGGTATTCATTACTTTTTCAGCTGAAATCATTTAATGGTTGAAAATCTCATTCGAACTTATTATTTTTTTTAAATTTAAAAATTTAAAGTGCTCAAACTTTGTCAAATGAAAAGAATGACCAAATCAACACACTAACTTGATAGGGCAAGATTTTAGAAAATTTTAAGAAAAAAATCATCACATTTGGAGTTAGTATGAGGGAGAAAGACTAGTTACAAATTTTACCTAGAGATTAAAAAGTAAAAGCACAACTGTTCATGATGATCAATGATGAACAAGTGTGATTTCTCTTTTTAATCTGTGGCAGAAACTTGTAACTAGTTTTTCTCCCTCATACTAACTCCAAATGTTATGGTTTTTTTCCTAAAATTTTTTAAAATCATGCTCTATCATTTTAGTCTAGTCATCTATCTTTGTCACTAATTTTGAACAATTCAAATTTTAAATTTCAGAAAATGACAGCTTCAAACCTGATCTCCTATTTTTATTTTGAACAATATAAAAGTTGTATAACTCGTCAAGTTCTCCTACTTTTATTTTGATCATTTCTTCATTTCATAAAGTGTTAAGTGATTTCATAAAGTTTTAGTATTAATAGAGTGGATGTTCAAATAGAGTCATCTGGATGTTGCAAAGGATAGTCTCACACACATGCATAAATGTAGTCTCACACACATATAAAAATATGTAGTCTTATACACGTACATAAATATATAGTCAAACACGCATGCATAAATGAAGTCTTACAAACACACACTTACATAAACACTCCATGTTCAACAACTAGCTAGCCCGCTGTAACGACTTTCCCCTTGACACCTTTTCGTTCCCGTGGCAATATGTCTTTGGGGAGGTTCTTTTCTACAACACTGATCTTCTTAGAAAAGTCTGTGAATAGCGGCATCTCATCATAGTTATTGTAAGCTTCAACATCGTCCACGCCATCAACTCCAATAATGTGTTATTTCCCAGAGGCAACCATGTGCTTTGTCTTCTTCTTCGGGGGGAGGTTACTTTGTGGGTTAGACATATAGAAAACTTGTGTGACACATGAAGCGAGCACCCAAGGGTCATCTTGGTAGCCTAGATTCTCAAGGTCCAGGACTCTCAATCCGATCTTGTTCAGTTGGTATTGTTTGATCCAGCGACATTGAAATAGGGCCACCATTATATCCCTTCCATAGTCAAGTTCCCATATCTCTTCAATGATGCCAAAGTATTGGATCTTTTGCCCCAATCCATCGAGAGCCTCTATTCGAACGCCACTGTTTTGGTTCACATATTTACTATCCTTTGCGTGGGTATAGTACGTATACCCATTGATGTCATAAGCATTCTAAGATATCACTTGTCTCAATGGCCCCTCCGCCAATCCTACTGATGGTAATAGAGTCTATGGTTTCTCCAGGCGGTATGTTTTGGTCCTTCAACCATGTAGTTAGTCATTGCTTGTGTTGTTTCATGACCCAATCATCCGAACGACCATTTCTCTCTGCCATAATGATAGCCAAGTGTTCATCAATGTACGGTTGCATCAATTGTGTACTCTGCAAGACACTGTAATGCGCCCGACTCACCTCTTTGTAATCATGGTCGATGAACACTTTTCTACCACGGGTGCCCTTCCTAGCCAGCCTACCCTTGTGATGAGAATTGGGTTTACCAATCCCTTTCTGTACTTTTAGGTACTCTTGACAGCACTCGACGACTTCTTCAGTACTGTAACCTTCTATCATGGAGCCCTCTAGGTATGCTCGATTATGCATGTATTGACTTAGAACCGACATGAACCGCTAGTAGGACCATATTTCATGCAAGTAGCAAGGGCCCAGCGCCTGTATCTGATGAACCATGTGAATCATGAGATGTGGCATTATATCAAAAAAAGCAGGAGGTAAACACATCTCCCATTGGTTTTGTGTCTCCACCACAAATTCATATAGGTCACTCAGCTCTTGCTTGCCAATCGTCTTCTGTGAGATCTTTGAAAAGAAGTAGCACCTACGGGTGATGGCCATTTTCAAGAACTCTGGCTTTATAGCCCTGAATTGCAATAGGTAGAAACACTGTTAGCATCACATGGCAATCGTGAGCCTTGCAGTGTGTTATTGACAAGTCCTTCATCGACACTAGCTTCTTCACATTTGCTGAAAACCCAGTCGGGACTTTGATCCCCCTCAGGAAAGTGTATATAGCTCTCTTCTCGTCTGGTGTTAGGTTGAAGCATGCCGTGGGCAGAGTGTATTTTCCATTAGCCTCAGGTATCAGGTGAAGCTGTGGCATCATGTTTAGCTGCACCATGTCTTTCTGTGCTTTCAGACCATCCTTTAACTTGCCTATGTCCATCAAGGTAGCAATGAGACTCTCAAAGACATTCTTCTACACGTGCATAGCATCAATGGCATGGGGGACCTCCAAATCTAGCCAATAAGGCAGATACTGAAAGAAGATCGATTGTTTCTTGAAAGGTACGCCTTCGACAGGAGGTGTGCTTCTATCTCTGTTCGCCCCATCCAGATTCTTCTTTCCATAGACGATGCGTATGTTTTTTACCATTCTGTAGACGTGTTCTCTGTTATGACATCTCTCCGGAGGGGGTTCAATCTCCGGGGCATTGTCATAAAATCTAAAGAACAATTTGCTGCGGTACTTGTGACTTGTCTTTAAGAAGCGTCAGTTCCTTAGGTAAACTATCTTCTTGGATGCATCCAGGTACACCCATGTAGTACCATCCAAGCAAACCAAGCATCTCATCTTTCCTTTGATCTGTCTAGATAAAGCAAACAGCGTGGGGTAATCATTGGTAGTAACAAATATTATTGCTCTAATTATGAAGTCCTCCTTTTGGAACGCATCATACATCTACTCCCCATGCCTCCATAGCCTCTCCATTTCTTGCATCAAAGGCTTGAGGAACACGTCTATATCAATGCCTGGTTGTTTAGGGCCAGAAATAAGAATAGTGAGGAGAAGGTACTTTCTCTTCTAACACAACCATGTTGGGATGTTGTCCATGGTCAAGATCACTGGCCATGTGCTGTGGTCGCTCATCCTCTCATTGAAGGGATTCATTCCATCGGTGCTCAAGCCAAACCGTACATTCCTTGGGTTATCGCTGAATTCTTTGTGCTTCTCATCAAACCTTTGCCACTGACTATAATCAGCCAGGTGTGCAATCTTATCATCATCCACCTTGCGCTCACCATCCCACCATGTCATGAGTGCAGCTTCTTTAGGGTTTAGGAAGATACATCTCAAGCGGATCAGTCACTGGTAGGTACCACATTACCAAGGTAGAAATTCTTCTCTGCTTTGCATCGTTGCCTAATGGAGTGTCCTCTGGGGGCTGAGATTCTTGTACCACCTTTTTTTATACCCTTCTTATTCCTCTTTTTCTCCATGGAGGATTTGTCCCCACCGTAAAGGTCATTGTTCTTGTACCAGCTGGTCCCACACCGGGGACATTTATCTAGTAACTTGAACATTTCGCCACGAAAAAGTATACAGTGGTTGGGGCATGCATGGATTTTTTCAAGCCCCATTGTCAATGGACTTGTAACCTTCTTCGCTTGGTATGTGTTGGCGGGAACTGAGTTTGGTTGTGGCAACACCCATGACAGGAGATGCAATAGATCATTGAAACTATAGTCTGACCAGCCGTACTTAGCCTTCAGGATGAGCAGCTCAAGCACAAAACATAGCAATGTCCAATGTGTCGGACAACCCTTTTCAACACCATACACAGTCTCCTTCGATGCTTTTATCACCCTTTCCAAATTTTCTAGACCTTTCGAGCTATTTAGTAAAATCTTTGGCCCAAGGGCTTGAATCATGTCCTCCAAATCATCTTCATCCCCGACATGTGTTCCACCATCATTATTGGCACCACCTTCGTCGTTACCATCCCAACCACCAGCATCACCACCTTGTTCATTACCAAACTCGAAATCGATTCGTGCATCTGCTCTGCTAAATATTGGGACATGGATTCTATGGTTTCATCAGTCGTATTCCTCCTCATCCTCATCGTTAACAATAATCATTTCACCATGATGAATCCATACTGTGTAGTCCTCAACAAATCCTCGTATAATCAAATGTGATCTGATGATAGTCACATCTGTCCATGCCATACAGTTCTTGTAATCTTTACAGGGGCAAATAATTGTATCCTTAGTCTCTTTCAATGTCGTTGCATGTTTCTTTGTGGCTTCAATAAATTTATCCACCTCTTCACGGAAACCTACCTTGAACCTTAACGAACCATACATCCAAGTGTTCTTGTACTCCATCTTTTACAACAACAACAAAATAAACATTAAAGGACTACTTATTCAGATATATATAAAAATGAATCAAAGTAATAATTACTTAAGAATAATTGTATATACTTCAGATATATATGAATATAAATCTAATATAATTACATGAAGCAGACAAACACACCATGGTAGAGGAAAATTAATTAATGGGCCATTTATCCATAAATAATTAAAATACATATTTATTGATTAACAATAAATAATTTGAAAGACAACAATTAGCAACAATTATACTTTACCCAATATCTTTCATACAAACTCTAGTCCAATTTCATCAAACATAAATTTACAAAAATAAAATTAATAAAAAAAATCAAACCCTAGATCTAGATCCACATGCACATGAAACATCCATAAAACTAACTAATTGTTCACTAAAATCAAGAAGCATGGACCAAATAAGGGTATGATCTTATTCCCCTCCCTAATTTACCCTAATACATTTAAAACTTAGGTCTAATTTGCTTCATAAGTAGCTCAAGCACCATAGAAGAGAGAGAAAAACAAAACTCTAATTATTCACTAACCAACCATTAAAACTTTAAAAAGATATGGAATAGCATTTTCTTACCTTCTACAACCTCTCCACCAAAGGATTTGAGACTAAAACCTTCCCCCCTTAGTAGAGCAATTTTTGGGAGGTGCCCAAGGCCTTCCCACCTTTCTTTCATGGGTTGGAGTGAGTGATCCAAGGAGGAAGAAGGCACTGTAGCTGTTTTATATGTGGGTCATTTGTAGGGGTGGCTGGTGATTGAGCCGTCCCTACAAATCAAGGCTATATATACGGTGGCATTTGTAGGGGCGACTCAATCACCAGCCGCCCCTACAAATAGCAACTCTAGGGGTGGCTGGTGATTAAGCCGCCCCTACAAATTAGACCCCATTTGTAGGGGTGGCTCGTATCACCAGCCGCCTCTGCTGTTCCATTTGTAGGGGCGGCTGGTGTCTGGGCACTTGAGCACGCCACTATAGGGGCGGCTCCATCACCAGCCACCCCTACAAAAAAATTCAAACCGTTGCTAAAAATCATTTTTTACGTAGTGAGATTCTCCTGCAAGCGCCGCCCAGCCTATCCGAATCCCATCGCTCCATCCGATGGATTGGATCGATCGCTCCGATGGAGAATGCATGGCCACGACAGGCAAAAGCATTGGATCGATCCTAGATAATAACACGCGAGGCCGACCAAAACTGTGTGCGTCAGTGACAGTGTGTGTGAATCACAGCATTGACACAAGAAGCCAATCCATAATGAGATTCGTCCCGGTCAACCTTTCTTAAGTTTCACCAGGTTTATAAATTTTTTTGAGAATATATGTATCCCCAAATAGTTTATTATGAGAATATATTCAATGATTTATCTAATAATATTAATTATACATAATAAATATTAATATTTTCTTACACATATTTGGTCAAAGTGAAAAGTGATTGATTTCTTGAGAAGCGAGAATGACACTCTTTTAGAGACAGAGTGTGTGCGATGTTTATTTCTATTCAAATATAATTAGATTATGTGCTACTAGGCAAAGGTTGAGAGATCTTTCCAAGACCATGTATCCTCTCGGTATACTGTTCTTGGAAAATTTAGTAAAGTCCTTTGTATAAAGAAAAGCCAACATCGCATGTGTTCATATCTAATCTTACCACTTCCATCCTAAAAGAAGTAGTGTCGATGTTCTTTTTTTACCACCGGCCGGTGAGTAATCATATGAACAACACAGCTAGCTTCTAGGGTGGCCCATGTGACACATGGAGTCGTAGTTGGTAAGTTTAGTACCACCTTGAAAGTTTAGAAGGGTGAGAGCCCAACTTATGATCCAAGTCGCTCCAAATGTAACTCCTCTAGGTTAACCCTTTTACACAAAGTAAGGACAAAAGTGTAAGAGAGGTGCTATGCGTATGGAGGTCCGTTCCATGTGTGGAGCTAGGCCATATAAGCAGTTTTTGGATTGGATGTGCGGTGACATCTAAGCAAGTGGATGCCACGTTCTTGAACCCGATTGGGAATATGGGGAAGGTTGATGTGTGTGCGACAAACCATGCCACTGTCCTTGAACCCAATCGAGAATATGGGGAAGGTTGATGTGTGTGCGACAAACTGCCAACTATCGGTGTTTTTTACTATATATACACTTCTACATTTCCTTCTAATACCAATGTTACTATTACTAAAAAAGGTATACATGGACATGATTTGTTTTATCTGCAAAACATGAAGAAAGTGAGACGAGCATATCAATTTCTATGTGAAATGTATCATATTGCTCAAGCTAAGGTTTGAACTAAGCATATGTCAAATGGAGATTTGATGCAAATAGAAAAGGTATAAATGGAGATAAAAGAACATACATAGTGGCAATTGTTAACTACAAATTTGTCCATGGGTATTGTTTTAAAATATGAACAAAAGAGAGCAAAGATAAACACCTAAGTAAATGGCTGAGTCCTAAATTTATCCACGAACTTTTAAGTGTTACATCCTGCACTACTACACAAAAATCTTTTGCGCAGCAGTTTCCAAAATGGCCTCGGAGGCGGACTGGCCTAGTTGCCCGCCTTGGTTATTTGAGGCAGGGCAGCCGAGCCAGCAACCGCCTCGGGTAGGCATTATAAAAAAACTGCCTCGGTTAATAAGTATTAACTGAGGCAGGCTTTGTAACATAACCGCCTTGGTAAATGATTTACCGAGGTGGGCATTGTAAAATAACCACCTCAGTTAATAACCTCGGTAAATCATTACCCGAGACAGACATTGTAATGCAACCGCCTTGGTAAATCAGGCCTAGCTCAGGCCCAAACAAAGTCCACTATACTGGGCTCATATATAATCAAGGACTTAGGGTTTCTTCTCAGTCATTCCTCTCCACACAGCAACCCCTTCCTCACTTTCTCCCTCCCTTTCGACCCTCTCGACGTCCTCTCCCTTCGATCAAGCGAGCGGCTGAGGGCAACGGGGGCTATGCCTCCCTCCCAAGTGGTGCGACCCATGCATTCCTCCCTCCTGAGTAGCATGGCCTCCTCCTCCTCCTCCGGTGTGGCTGCACGGTAGCCTCTTCCTGTTCTGATGCCCCGGCATGGCTGCGCCCCCTCCTCCTCCTCCTGTGTGGCTACGTGGCCCCCTCCTCCAAGAACGGCAGTCTCCTCTAATGGCCTCAAAGGCGCATGGCCTACTTCTCCAACGGATCCAAGGGCGGGGCGTGCGGATCTAGCGAGGAGAGGAGGCAATGCCTATGGATCTAGTGAGGAGCAGGCTTGGCTCCTTTCCCTCTTCCCTACCACCCCTTCCTCCACCACCGATGCATCTAGATGTAGATCCAGTGAAGGCGGCGTGTCTAGGTGCATGGCGTGGCAGGTGGCAGTGCTCTTCCCCCACCAGTGACCCTCTCCTCTTCCTTTCCTAGATCCGGCGACCATGGATGGGCTACGTGTGGATCTAGCATCTCCGACCCACGTCTCTAGTGGGGACCTAGCGGATCCGGCGTGGGTGCAGTGGATCTAGTGTATCTGACCTACGTCTCTGGTGAGCAGCTGTGGTAGTGGCGGCGCATGGATGGGCTCGCTGGGCTTATCCACGAGTTTTCCTTTTTTTGTTTTTTATTTGATTTACCGAGGTGGGCATCCAACCACCTCAGAAAAGGTCCCATTAACCATGACCTTTCGTCTAAGGTAGTTGCGATGTCCGCCTCGGTAAATCAATTTTGCTCGCCTCGATAAAGATTTGTGTAGTAGTGCTAGAATGTGGATGCCACGTTCTTGAACCCGATCGGGGAATATGGGGAAGGTTGATGTGTGTGCAACAAACCTTTGCTTGGCACTCTAACTATCGGTGTTTTTTACTTTATACACTTCTACATTTCCTACTAATGCCAATATTACTATTACAAAAAATATGGACATGATCTGTTTTATCTACAAAACATGAAGAAAGCGAGACAAGCATATCAATGTCTATGTGAAATGTATCATATCACTCAAGCTAAGGTTTCAACTAAGCATATGTCAAATGGAGATTTGATGCAAATAGAAAATATACACTACTAGAAATATCCACTTCTATGACAAAAATCTTAATGATGATTCTGAAACCGTCATAGAAGATCACCTTTTATGATGAATTTTTTTTGTTTCGTCATAGTTCAGTGGTGACGATCCTTCAACCCTCCCTATCTATGATGAAATCAGGCATTGTCATAAAAAATGCCATGGAAGAGCACTAGGTTTCCACTACTACACTCGCACCTTTCATAGCCACGTCGTAATCCACATCGCAGTCCAATTTCGGCCTCGACAGTAAGCTGTGGGCAGTGATACTCATAGCCATCACCATCGGTATCTAGACCGACTAGGGTGTATACTACACCATCGTATTGGCTTATCATCCATCCATGATAAGGTCCTTACTTTGGTCGCATTAGAGTATGACCCGCGTGTGTGGGTATGCACTAACACCGTCACATGGCTTATGCTCTGTTCGTGATCAGATCATTATTCCATCGCATTGGAGCATGACCCGCCTATGTGGAGGCAAACATTACCAGTCGCTTCAGTGTATGAACCGTCTGGTCATAGGGCATGGTCACTGTCACGTTGCAATACAACCCACCCGTGATGATCCTTTAGTCGGTGTCAGATTACTAAACGATTCGGCAGTGATACACTATTGACCCATACCACATCAGACAAATAGTGGTGGTGATGGCTGTCTACTTCACCAAAGGCAAATGGTACGGCGATGATGACAAAACAACCAACGACCCTTTCATCCGACTGGTGACAGAATTGCATCTGGTTTTTGCAATGTATTTAATAATTCAGCTAGGCCTTAATAACTTACTGAACACACACCATACAGATATAACCATTACACATCATTCATCATATCCACAATGAAGAGTACTTGTTATAATAATAATGCTCAACACTAACAAAACAACTGTGTCAACTGATGAATTAACACAAGTAGTACATAAATAGCATAATAAAGGTTCTGCTCCCTACAGACTTACATAACTAAAATAAGGTAGATGTGCTCCGCTCCTTCAGATTGGCACTCCTTGATCAGCTTGGCAGCCAATGCAGCATGGAACCCCTCTTCTTCCTCCCATAGCCATTGCAGGAAAATCATTCAAAAGCATAGAGACTCCAAAACCTACACAATGCAAAGCAACAGAATTAATAATATTCAACATACCATTGGTTTAGTTACCAAGCCAAAATTGGACTATATGTAGACTCAAAACAACTCCGTACCTAATGGAGATATGATTCCCGATCTTCTGTTAGGTTGATGATAACTATTGTTTTAGGCGGAGCACGACACATCGATCCAGCTTCAGATCAAAAGACCCGAACCCTTGAAAGCTCTAGTTTGGTTTTGGTGAATTGATGAAACCCTAAGTGCTAACCTAGTTTATCAAGTAATCATGAGATAGGTAGCACAGTCCAAGTGGTGAAGCAAATGAAGATCATAGCATGATGATGATGATGCCATGGTGATGATCAAGTGCTCGGACTTGGAAAGAAGAAAGCTCAAGGCAAAGGTATAAACCATACGAGCTATTTTATTTTTGGTGATCAAGACACTTAGAGAGTGTGATCACATTTAGGTTTGATAGCCATACTATTAAGAGGGGTGAAACTCGTATCGGAATGCGGTTGTCAAAGTGTCACTAGATGCTCTAACTCATTGCATATGCATTTAGGATCTAGTGGAATGCTAACACCCTTGAAAATGTTTGTGAAAATAGGCTAACACATGTGCACAAGGTGATACACTTGGTGGTTGGCACATTTGAGCAAGGGTGAAGAAGTTAGAAGTGAAAAGGAGTTAGTCTCGCTGGTCACAAGGTGATCGGACGCTGGTCTCAGGCAGACCGGCGTGTCCGGTCAATTGTTACAGCAAAGATGCTGGCGTCGATCAAACGACCGGACGTTGGGTCACTCAATGACCAGATGCTGGCAAGGTGTGTCCGGTCCTATTGTTGGGCAGTGCACAGAGGCTAGGGTCACTGACCGGACGATGGCAGGGTCCGGTCATGCTTGACCAGACACGTTTGGTGGGTGAAAAGCATTTTTGGTACCTTACTAGAAACGACCGGACGCTGGTGGCTCAGCGTCCGGTCAGTTATAGCGCAGCGTTTGGTGAACTCAAGGGACCATTGAAATAAGGACACGTGGCTGTCGTCAGGCGACTGGACGCTGAGGTCCAGCGTCCGATCAGCCCAGTGTTGAGCCCAGTGAAGGGGTATAACGGCTCTATTTCGTGGGGGCTTCTATTTAAGCCCCATGGCCGGTTGAAGCTCATATCTTTGGCAATTTTCATTGACATAGCAACCTTGTGAGCTTAGCCAAAGCCCTCCCACTCATCTCCATCATTGATTCATCATCTTTGTGAGATTGGGAGTGAATCCAAGTGCATTGCTTGAGTGATTGCATCTAGAGGCACTTGGTGTTCGTGTTTTGCTGTGGATTTTGCTTGTTACTCTTGGTGGTTGCCACCACCTAGACGGCTTAGAGCAGCGAGGATCGTTGAGCGGAGGTTGGTGATTGTCTCCGGCTCCGATCATGCTGATTGTGAGGGGTTCTTAACCTTTCCCCGATGGAGAGCCAAAAGGTACTCTAGTGGATTGCTCGTGGCTTGTGTGATCCTCATCTTAAGTTGGTTGTGTGACACCCTATTAAGGGTTTGGCATGTGAAGCTAATTAGCGCGTGAACCTCCAAGTGAGTGAATCACCACAATGAGGACTAGCTTGTCAGTAAGCAAGTGAACCTCGATAAAAATCATTGTGTTCATCATTGATTCTGAGGTGATTGGTCTTCATTGTTATTCATTCTTGTGATTGATTGGTTCCTTCATCTACACGGCGGTATAACCTTCTTGATCACTCTCATTATATTACTGTAAACTAGTTGTCAAGCTCTTTAGTGTAGCTAGTTGTGAGAGCTTGCTTGCTTGGTTGGTGTGGCTCTTTAGTTAGCCTTTGAGAGCACACTAACATAGAGTAGTGTCATAGCTATTGTGTGAATAGATACTATCTAAACTAGAATTGTGCTAAGTGGCTTGCATTTTGAGTAGGCTAGCGCAACACTTGCTTTGCCTTATAATTGTCTAACTATTTTGTTAAGTGTTGTTGTAGAAATTTTATTAGGCTATTCACCCCTCTCTAGCCATTAGGATCTTTCAATTGGTATCAGAGCCAAGGTCACCATGATTTGTGGCTTAACAACCTTCGGTGTAAAAATGGCTCAAATCAACAATACCAAGAAGTCACCCTAATTTGATGGCACAAATTATCCTTATTGGAAGTCAAAGATGACCACACACATCAAGTCAATCAATAGAAAGGTGTGGAAGGTGGTAGAAACCAAAATTGAGATTGGTGATCCAGAGAATCCCACCGTGGTCGAAGAAGTGCTTCTCCAAAACAATGACATTGCTCTAAGTGCTATTCATGATGCAAGTGATGAAAGAACATTTGAGGAAATCAAGAATATTGAGATGGCACATGAAGCTTGGAAGAAGTTAGAAGAATCATTTGAGGGCACTCAAGCCATGAAGGGTGCTAAGGCATATATCCTCAAAGAGAAGTTTGCAAGCTTCAAGATGAAGGAGGATGAGAGTGTGCCGGAGATGTTTCATAGGCTTCAAGTGCTTATCAATGATCTCAAAGCACTAGGAGAAGAGGTGAAGGACAAGGACTTCTCCCACAAGTTCTTGAGATGCTTACCTTCAAGATTTGGCACATTAGGTCACTATTCTTGTAAGGAGTGGTTTGGACACCATGACACCAAACTAAGTGTTGGGAGACATCATGACCGATGATACATATAGAGATGAAGATGAGAAGGAAGAAAAGAATGAAAAGAAAGATGAGAAGAAGGATGAGAAGAAGAAGAGTGTGGCATTCAAGGCCACATCATCCAAGGGCAAAGCTAAGCAAGAAACATCAAGTGAAGAAGATAAATCTTGGGATGATGATGATGATGAGAAGATGGCTCTCTTTGTCAAGAGATTTGGCAAGTTCATGGTGAAGAAGGGCTATTGTGCTAGAAGAAAGAAGTCTTCATCCAAGAACAAAGAAGAGTCAAGAAGGTGCTTCAAGTGTGGAAGCAAAGATCATCTTGTTGCTCAATGCCCATACAATAGCGATAATGATGATGACAACAAGAAGAACAAGAAGAAGGACAAGAAGGAAAAGAAAGAGAAGAAGGACAAGATGGCATTCAAGAAGAAGAAGGGTGGTTCATATGTAGTCACTTGGGATAGTGATGCTTCCTCAAGTGATGATGATGATGATAGTGATGATAACAAGACCACCAAGAAGAAGGTTCTTGCAAGCATTGCTATCAATGAGAAGCCTTCTCTCTTCGAATCTTCATCATGCTTCATGGCTAAGGCCACTAAGGTACAATCTTGTGATGATGAAAGTGATGAAGAACATGATGATGAAAATGAACATGAAAATGATAGTGATAGTGATAATGATGAACCTACTAAAAATGAATTATTTGACATGCTAGAAGATGCTAGAGAACACTTTGAAATCAAGAGAAGAGAATGCAAAAGCTTGTGTAAGGAACTAAAAGACCTTAAGCAAGCCTTTGATGAGCTCAATGCATCTCATGAGAGGCTAGAGGAAGCCAATGAGAAGCTTGGCAAAGCTCACACAAAGCTTGAAAAGGCTCATTCATCTTTGCTTGATGAGCAAAATAAAAAGAAGCATGTTAAAACTTGCAATGTAGGTTTAACTTGTGATATAATTGATGAATCACTATCTATGCCTATCATTGTTGCTCCTACTAACCCTTGTAGCACCTCCACTTCCACCTCATCTAGTAGTGATGGTCTCACTTGTGATGCCTCACTAGTGGTTAAGACTGAGAACCTCAAGAAGGAGGTCAATAAGCTCACTCACACCTTGGCTAAAGCTTATGGTGGTGAGGACCACTTGCTTATGTGCTTGGGTAGCCAAAGAGCTTCTCTCTACAAAGAGGGATTGGGCTATACCCCCAAGAAAGGCAAAGCGGCCTTTGCTCCTCACAAGACTAGTTTTGTGAAGAACAATGGTTGGTTTTACACTAGTTGCAAGCAAGTTGGTCATAAAGAGCAAGAATGCAACAACAAGTGCAAAAATGCTAATGTATCCTTCATAAAGCTTGATTCATGCTATATGCTTACTAAGGGTACAAATGGTGTGAAGGCTAAGTTCATTGGTAAACCATGGATGGGCTCAAAGAAGAAAGCCATTTGGGTACCAAAGAGCTTAGTAACTAACCTTCAAGGACCCAAGTAAGTTTGGGTACCTAAAAAGAATTGATCTTCTTTTGTAGGTTAATTACAAAGCCGAAGGAAGGCATTAGGGTTCTTGATAGTGGGTGCACTCAACACATGACCGGTGATGCAAGAATGTTCAACTCAATTAACACCAATGGCAATGATGGTTATGATAGTATCACATTTGGTGATAATGGCAAAGGCAAGGTCAAAGGGCTTGGTAAGATTGCAATATCCAATGACATGAGCATATCCAATGTGTTGCTAGTAGAGAGCTTGCACTTCAATTTGCTATCTATGGCTCAATTGTGTGATCTTGGATTCAAATGTATATTTGGGGTAGATGATGTAGAGATCATAAGTGTAGATGGCTCTAACTTGATCTTCAAAGGCTTTAGATATGAGAATCTATACTTAGTTGATTTCAATGCTAGTGAAGCTAGATTATCTACATACTTGTTCACTAAGTCTAGCATGGGTTGGTTATGGCATAGAAGGCTTGGTCATGTTGGAATGAGACAATTAAATAGATTGGTTAAGCATAACTTGGTTAGAGGCTTGAAAGATGTGTTTGAGAAGGATAAACTTTGTAGCTCTTGTCAAGCCAGCAAACAAGTTGGAAACACCCATCCTAAGAAAAGCATGATGAGCACTAGCAAAGCATTTGAGTTGTTGCACATGGATTTGTTTGGGCCAACACAATACACTAGTATCGGTGGAAATAAATATGGCTTTGTGATAGTGGATGACTACACTAGATACACTTGGGTATTCTTTCTAGTGGACAAAAGTGATGTATTTGCAACATTCAAATCATTTGTCAAAGGCATTCACAATGAGTTTGAAACAACCATCAAGAGAGTTAGAAGTGACAATAGTAGTGAGTTCAAGAATACTAGAATTGATGAGTTGTGTGATGAATTTGGAATTAGACATCAATTCTCGGCCAAGTACACTCCACAATCAAATGGCCTTGTTGAGAGGAAGAATAGAACACTTATTGATATGGCAAGGTCTATGCTTAGTGAGTACAATGTGAGTCAATCTTTTTGGGCCGAAGCTATCAACATGGCTTGCTATTGTAGCAACCGCCTCTATTGTCACCCATTAAAAGAGAAGACACCATATGAGCTCTTGAATGGTAGAAAGCCCAACATTGCATATTTTCGGATCTTTGGTTGCAAATGCTATATCTTGAAGAAAGGCACTAGATTGGGCAAGTTTGATAAGAAATGTGATGAAGGATTCCTACTTGGATATTCCACTACAAGCAAAGCATATAGAGTTTGGAATTTGGATAGTGGTACTCTTGAGGAAGTTCATGATGTTGAATTTGATGAAACCAAGGGTTCACAAGTAGAGAATGAGAACTTGGAAGGTGTTAGAGGCATTCAACTTTCAAATGCCATGAAGAACATGGATATTGGTGAATTGAGGCCTAGGCAAGTGAATGATGATGAAGATGATCAAGTGCAAGTGCTCTCTAACTCAAATGTGCAAGATGATACAAATCAAGTTAGTGCAAGTGGCTCTCATGTTAATGAACAAGATCAAATGGCTAGTACATCATCTCAATCCAATGATCAAGCAAGTGCAAGCAATCAAGTTCCAATCCTCCAACCAACCAATGTTGTAAGGGATCATCCATTGGACACTTTCATTGGTGATATTTCAAGAGGTGTACAAACTAGATCAAGATTGGCTTCATTTTGTGAGCATCTCATTTGTGTCATCCATTGAACTAAAGAAGATAGATGAAGCATTAAAGGATATTGATTGGGTAAATGCTATGCATGAAGAATTGAATAATTTCACAAGAAATCAAGTATGGGAATTAGTAGAGAGACCAAAGGGACACAATGTGATTGGAACCAAATGGGTCTTTAGAAACAAGAAAAATCAAGATGGGATAGTAGTAAGGAACAGAGCAAGATTGGTAGCATAAGGCTATACACAAGTAGAAGGTCTTGACTTTGGAGAAATATATGCCCCTGGTTGCTAGATCGGAAGCAATAAGAATCTTGCTAGCCTATGCTTGTGCCTACAACATAAAGCTCTATCAAATGGATGTTAAGAGTGCATTTCTCAATGGCTACATCAATGAAGAAGTATATGTTGAGCAACCTCCTGGTTTTGAAGATGACAAGAAGCCCAACCATGTGTACAAGTTGAAGAAGGCATTGTATGGCTTGAAGCAAGCTCCTAGAGCATGGTATGAGAGATTAAGGGACTTCCTACTCTCTAAAGGGTTCACAATGGGCAAGGTTGACACCACTCTTTTCATCAAGAAGATTGGAAAAGATCTATTTATCTTGCAAATCTATGTTGATGATATCATATTTGGATCAACCAATCAAGATTTTTGTGATGAGTTTGGAAAGATAATGGCTAATGAGTTTGAGATGTCCATGATTGGAGAATTGAGTTACTTCCTTGGTCTTCAAATCAAGCAATTGAAGAATGGTACATTTGTAAGTCAAGGCAAGTATATCAAGGGCATGATCAAGAAGTTTGGCATGAGTGATAGCAAAGTCATTAGCACACCAATGGGAACCAATGGCAACTTGGATAGTGATGCAAGTGGAAACATGGTGGATCAAAAGTTATATCGATCCATGATTGGAAGCCTACTCTATGTGTACTACATCAAGACCGGATGTCATGTTTAGTGTATGCATGTGTGCAAGATTTCAAGCCTGACCAAGAGAAAGTTATTTGAAGGCTACAAAGAGAATATTGAGGTACTTGAAGCATACACCAAATGTTGGTTTGTGGTATCCCAAAGGAGCAAAGTTTGAGCTAGTTAGGTTACTCCAACTTAGATTATGCAGGATGTAAGGTTGAAAGGAAAAGCACATCGGGCACATGTCAATTGTTAGGAAGATCACTTGTTTCATGGTCATCAAAGAAGAAAAATAGTGTTGCATTATCAACCGCCGAAGCCGAATACATATCCGCTGGTAGTTCTTGTGCACAAGTACTTTGGATGAAGGTCACTTTGAGTGACTTTAGAATCAAGTTCATGAAAGTGTCATTTGCTATGTGACAATGAGAGTGCAATCAAGTTGACCAACAATCCGGTTCAACATGAAAGAACAAAGCACATTGATGTCCGCCACCATTTTATAAGAGATCACCAACAAAAGGGGACATTTGCATTGAGAGTGTAGGCACCAAAGATCAACTTGCCAATATATTCACCAAGCCATTAGATGAGAAAAGGTTTTGCAAGCTAAGGAATGAGTTGAACATATTGGATTTCTCAAATATGTGTTGATGCACCCCCCACTTATATGACATGCCTCTCCTTTGAGCTATTCAAGGTAAAAGTTGATTGGCATGACATACATCCTTGCTAAGGACATGTTTAGTGCATCTAGTCACATTTTCAATTTTAGTAGGACCTTTAAAGTGGTTCAATTTTATTAGGCTCATTCATGAAAATCAAATGAATTTGATGTTTATATGGTATCACTATTGCTTCTATGCTTGACTTAATCTAGTGATAGCATATGACATGTTTGTGGGCTTGTAAACCTAGTGTTTAATCTAGAAAATGAACTCTAAGTGTTTAACTCAACATGGTACAAGATAACCCTCATTTGGAGGTGTGAAGAAGCTTGTCCTTGGATCAAACCGAGTTAAATATCTTTGGTCAATGATCTAGATTAGACCAAATTTGGAAAAATAATCCTCACCCCATTGATTGACATTGATAATCTTAGCCCTACAAGTGGTACTATCTATATTTTAAGCCTTTATGGTCATTGATGACAAAGGGGGAGAAATAGTGTACAAAGATAGTGAAAGGGAAGAGAAACAAAGATATAAGTGATAGGGGGAGAAATAACAAAGATACTAGTACATGGGGAATTTGACATAGGGGGAGACATATGACAAAGGAAATGAATCAATTAAAATTTTGAGCACACAAGTAGGGGGAGCAAGCTCATAAACTTGTATGGTGAATTTGAATGTGCATTTCATATATTTGCTTGCATGTCACAAGTTTTAAATTTAGTTATCCATGCTTGTGTGATGTATGCTAGTTGTAAGATTGTATGATGAAATGAAATCACTAGATGACTTTCATTCCAAGTAAGTTTTTACAATTGGTATCTTTTCAAAGTATGTTTTCAAGTAGTATAAAGCTAACCATGGTGCTAAGGATGGTATAATGGTGCACTCCGATTGGTATCACGCTTCAAAGGTCCATCTTTTATACCTTAGCATCATTTGGTAGACATTGTCTCCTATATTTCCTATCTAAGCATATGTGCAAGCTACAATCCAAACTCTTGGCACATATGTAGGGGGAGCAATTGCTACCATTTGAGGTTCATGAAACTTGTCCATATCCTTTTACACATGATAAATATGCTTGGGCAAGCAACATGGATTCAATTGAATTTTATTTCATATCTTTGTATAAGGGTTGTCATCAATTACCAAAAAGGGGAAGACTGAAAGCTCTAGTTTGGTTTTAGGTGAATTGATGAAACCCTAAGTGCTAACCTAGTTTATCAAGTGATCATGAGATAGGTAGCACACTCCAAGTGGTGAAGCAAATGAAGATCATAGCATGATGATGATGATGCCATGGTGATGATCAAGTGCTCGGACTTGGAAAGAAGAAAGATCAAGGCAAAGGTATAAACCATATGAGCTATTTTGTTTTTGGTGATCAAGACACTTAGAGAGTGTGATCACATTTAGGTTTGATAGCCATACTATTAAGAGGGGTGAAACTCGTATCGGAATGCGGTTGTCAAAGTGCCACTAGATGCTCTAACTCATTGCATATGCATTTAGGATCTAGTGGAATACTAACACCCTTGAAAATGTTTGTGAAAATATGCTAACACATGTGCACAAGGTGATACACTTGGTGGTTGGCATATTTGAGCAAGGATGAAGAAGTTAGAAGTGAAAAGGAGTTAGTCTCGCTAGTCACAAGGTGACTGAACGCTGGTCTCAGGCAGACCGACGTGTCCGGTCAATTGTTACAGCGAAGATGCTGGCGTCGGTCAAATGACCGGACGTTGGGTCGCTCAGCGACCAGACGCTTGCAAGGTGTGTCTGGTCCTGTTGTCGGGCAGCGCACAGAGGCTAGGGTCTCTGACCGGACTGATGGCAGGGTCCGGTCATGCTTGATCGGACGTGTCTGATGGGCGAAAAGTGTTTCTAGTACCTTACTAGAAATGACCAGACGCTGGTGGCTCAGCGTCCGGTCAGTTATAGCAGCAGCGTTCGGTGAACTCAAGTGACCATTGAAATCGGAACACGTGGCTGTCGTCGGGCGACTGGACGCTGAGGTCCAGCGTCCGGTCAACTTGACCGGAGCGTCCGGTCAGCCCATGTTGTGCCCAGTGAAGGGGTACAACGGCTCTATTTCATGGGGGCAACTTGAGTACCAAATGTGTGCCAAGTACACTACACAATCAAATGGCCTTGTACTCTTTACTTGTCATGCTTCTAGATCATCTCAAAACTAAACTTAGGTACCTCAATCACTTATGAACATCTTTCCAACTTGAGAACCTTTCAATCAAAGTGACTCTTGATCAATCCAATAATTGTCACTTTTCTGGCAGATTTTATACCCTTCAATAAAAAATCCATATCTCCCAATGTACATATTCAATTATCACAAAATTTGGTGGAGATATGCTTCACAAAGTAATCTAGCATCTGTTAAATTTTGGGATTCATTTGACTTCAATATTGCTACCTGATTTCAATTCTTCCACCACTGCTACATGCTGAAAACTGCTGCACTATGGCTAAAAAGATCTACTCCAAAACCAAAGCATATCTTATCTAATTATCATGAAATTTCTACAGCATATCATATCATAAGTCTAGAGCATGCATACCAAATTTTAAGCCAATCCAAATAGATTTAGTCACTCAAACTCAGACTTGATCTCAGCTAGCTCAGATTTTCAATTTAGGACAGATTTCAATCACTTGAGCTATACTTCATCAAATGTGAATCAAACTTGAAACCTAACTTATTTGAATACTTTAACAAGACATATATCCATTCAATCCACTTACTAAAGGTCACCTCATGAATTTATCCAACACAAATCAATTCAAATTTGATTACTAAGCATTTATTCATTCAAACATCTTATAGCAAGCAATATTGCATATTTATCCAATTCAATCAACTCATATGCACCCAAATAAAATGATCAACTGAGATATAACTTGATTAGCTCATGATTATCCATACCATTCTGATCACTCACCGTACCAGCTGCAACAGCTCTTGTGGCGAAGATGGCCTCCAATCAAGTTTGGAATGAAGAACGTGTTCAAACCCGCAAGAGGGGTGGAGGTATGCATCAACTCAAGGTGGTAGACATGCTATCTACCAAGATGGACCTATTAACAAAAAAGCTTGAAGATCGAGCCAATGAGAAGCAAGAAGTCATGCATGTTCATGATTCTCGCATGACATGTGAAGTGTGTGGAAACATTGGGCATTCAGCAAACAGATGTCCTAAAACCCAAGAGCATGTGACTTTGTCAACAACAACAACTACTTTCATCCTCAGCAGAATCAAGGATGGAATCAGCAACAAAGACTGAACTACCAAGGTAATTACTGTTGGTGTTTCAAGTTACCACCGAGGAGTAAATTTGCATTATTGCGCGTCTAGCTCGGATGGTGTGCTTAGAGGACACGAGGTTTATACTGGTTCGGGTAGAAAGTCCCTATGTCTAGTTCCTCGCTGCTACACATATTACTATCACCGAAAGTTTGTAGTAGGGGTTACAAATGGGCGAGAGAGGGAAAGGATCCCAAGTCCATGGGGTCTATCGTTCTGCAACCATGCATTCGGTCTCCTTGTGAGTCTAACTTTCCTTGAGCCCCTGCACATAGCAAGGGTCTGGTCAAGGGTCGGCTTGTCTTTATGATCATCTTCCCTTAAGCATTTTTTCTAATAAAATGGAGGGGCTGAGCTGTGCCATGATTTTCCTCTATGGATGAGCCATGGTGCTCGATGATTTGTTAACGGGCTAGTCCAAGTGGGGCCTCGGCATCCCATTCATGGGGGTTTGGCTTCGGCCAGCTAGTGACCGACTCTAGATTCTCAGTGATCAATCCATATAGTTCTCAGGTCCGTTCGATTAGTCCCGAGGGCTCTCTGCCTTTCTTCGAGGAAAAAATATAGATCGAATCCACCTAAGGCTCGAACATGGGCCAAGACGCTCGTGATGCTTGTGCGCTCGGGTACTGGCCACTAGGAGGCCTATCCCTTTCCACCCCTCACTCTAAAAGTGCCCAGAGCAGGTTGTTGAACCCATCAGTGGGCCAACCTTCGAACTCCTGGGCTTAGACTGGCTGTAGGAGCATTTTTAGCTCTGTATCCCTCTTACCTGTGATGGGTCATGGCCTGTTCGGGGAGGCGAAACATCCAGCATGTTTTTTGAGGGGATAGCCATTGGTTGCATGCGCATGCCCCGCAACATGACGTGGTCATAGGCCGTGGCAGGGGCGAATATCTAGGTGGGTGGTTGGTTTCATCACACCCGTCGCCCCTATAAAACCAAAGGGTTAGCCCTCTAGGTTTCATACACACGCCTGCATCCTAGCCTCTATAGCCACGCCACCACCACCAATGCTTAGGTTTCCTACCTCCACATCTCCATCGCCATTGAGCTCGCATCCATCCTCTCCCACCTCCAATGGATCCATGGTGTCATTCTGATATCACCTTCTAACACATGGAGGACCTCATCCATCACGGTCTTCTCCACACGCGGACCTCAGCCGAGGAGTGGTTGCTGCCCAGCGATGAGGGTTCACCAGTCGCCGCTCGATGGCTATGTGGTGTCGTTCACCCACTTCCATGAGCGTGGGCTTGTGACCCCCATCCACAAATTCCTTCGAGGGCTGCTGCACTTCTACAAGATTGAGCTACAACATCTCAATCCCAATGGGATCTAGCACATGGCGGCATTCGTTGCACTGTGCAAAGGATTCCTGGGGATCAGCCCCCACTTTGACTGGTGTAGGTGTTTCTTCGCCGTTAGCCTCTAGAGGAAGAGGGAGAAGGGTGGCAGGCAGGAGCTGCACATGCCGATGGGGTGTGTCGGTATCCAACTTTAGAACAATTAGGTTAGCAAATACCCATCCATGTGGCTCTTGACATCCAACAAAAGGTGGCACTTGCAGTGGTTCTACCTCAAGAATGATGCCACCACCCCTCTGTCGTAGTTCATCGGGCGCCTGATCAAAGAGGCCCCAGAGTAGTGGAGGAAGTGGGGCACGTCGGAGAAGGACAAGAAGAAGATCTAAGAGCACATCACCGCCATTCACATCCTAAAGGAGAATGGCCTGAAAGGGTTGGGTGTCATTAGGGCCAACCATGCGAGGAGGGTGGTGCTATTGATGATGCGCGCAGCTCCCGCTATGCGCGATGGCACGTGAGGCGTCATTCGATGGAACGACGCTCACTGAGGGAATGCTCCCCAACTCTAAGATCACATAACGCATCAAGGAGGAGATGGAGCTTTTGTGGGACAATGTGGGTGCTACCCTCGACTTCATATACCCGATGCCGGGGCATCCTTCGATGCGGCCAGAGCCAGCCTACGTCATCTTCATAAGTTTCCCTTTCTCTTGTCTTCTCTTCAATTGGTTTCCTGGGCCCCTGTGGGACTAACTTTGAGAGGGGTGGGACCAGCCAAGGGACCTCATCCTCATGGATCACCTAGC
The DNA here is from genome assembly GCF_019320115.1 of Miscanthus floridulus. Classification (NCBI taxonomy): domain Eukaryota; kingdom Viridiplantae; phylum Streptophyta; class Magnoliopsida; order Poales; family Poaceae; genus Miscanthus; species Miscanthus floridulus. Next base: position 1,164,970 of record NC_089583.1, on the reverse strand, counting down.
TCCACTACCGAGGGATTTAGCCATGAGGGCAACAAATCGAGCCAAGGGCGAGCGGCTGAGGAAGGCAAAGGAGGACAAGAGGAGGAAGAAGCAGCAGAAGCTGCAGGTGTGGGAATGAGGGGAGGACACCAACAATGATGATGACGATGACGATGGTGACACTGACGAGGTGATGGAGGAAGAAGAAATGGTAGCCAATGATATTAAGTGGGGCAACCTAGAGAACAAGGATGCGCTGACAGGCATCGGTTCGTCAGTTGTAGGTGTCAGGGCCCTTCCCATCCCATGGAGGGGAGGGTATGTCTAGGGGGCCAGTGGAGGTGGGACAGTACCATTAGCCTGCCCTAGGAGTCAACAGTGGTGGGCAGCTCTACCATCACGTCCGAGGTGCCAGCGGAGGTGGGTAGCCCCACCCTCATGCCCTAGGAGCCAAGGGGAGCGGGGCATGCCACCAACGTGCCCCAAAAGTTGCCTAGGGCGAGCCCCTCTACCTAGGAGCAGGGGGTGAACTAAAAGTGGCCTCATTTCAATGAGGTGGAGCAAGGTTTCAGGAGGGTCATCCCCTAAACGCATCTATCGCCTAACAACACCTGAGGTGAGTTATCGATTCCTCCAATTTTCTCCTAGTTTTAGTCAGATTTCATCATGACTTGTGTTTTTCATCCTTTGCAGCATCGGCAGACAGTGAAATCCCTTGGCGCTGGCGCCAAAGAAGGGCATCGCCTTCTAATCGGGGCGACGGCCATCGATTGGTGTCGCTCCTATTTTAGGTGGGAATGGCGCTAGTGTGACCACGTCACCTAGCCGGTCGGGTGCCACCCATGGTGGCACCTGTGCCCTCAGTGGGATGGGTGGACATAGGCATTCAAGGGTTGCCTTCAGATGTCGTGGAGTAGCCAATGATGGCCACGATACCACTGCAGATAGCGGGGCAGATAGGGCTACTAACCGCGCTCAGTGGTGCCAACCATGGCAGGCGTGATGCAACCGATTGTGACCCCACTGATGTAGGTGGAGGTGGCGCCGGCCGTGATAGATGGGTCACAACCGGGCATGACCGTAGCATTGCCCGAGGCATTAGCGTGACCCGTGCCATCAGTAGCCCAAGCAACGGCGCCTAGCATGGGCCGGATAGAGGGGGACACGGCCGAGGGGTCCCTAGGGAGTCATGGTGCAAGGAGAGAGGTTCACGCCCGTACCACTGGCCCCTTCCATCGCCGAAAGGGGGCGTCTTAGTGGGAACGTCATGGTGAGAGGGGTCGGCGGCACTTGGGACCAGTAGGGGAGTCATCCTTGACCCTAACATTGGTGGGCAGCAGCTTGCCTGCGTGGGGCGAGCCCCTGCTCTAGTGGATGGATCTAGCATCAATGCTTTTTACCCTTGACGATGCCACAGAGAGCATGGAGTGGGAGAGCCTCGACAGTAGGGACACGTCCGTGCTCAAGGCCCTAAACCATGCCACGGGCACATTGCGCGATGTTGTTGTTCCCTTCGATAGGGTATGGTTTGGTTGTGCTTCTTGCCCTTTTCTTCCTCTATATACTTTTCATATCCTGACCATCATCTCCCTATAGTCCCTTATAGCTCGCAGCTAGGGGGAAATCTTGATTCCTTCATCAACAAAAGAAAACCTAGGACCGCCTCATCATAGAGGTGCGCCTGTGTGGGGAGGTGATAGCTTAGCTCACTATTGCCTAGCAGAGGGTGGTCGAGCTGACTCCCCTTGCTGAGGAGGTGGCCAATCTTCAGTGATGGGTGGACGAGGCCCATCGAGATGCTGACAAGGCTGAGAAGGCATTCGAGGCCCTATCGATGAGGTCGTGGAAGGATGATGAAGAAGTTGCTAGGGTCAGGAAGGAGCGGATTGAGTTGCTTTAGAAGGATGCAGAAACCCACCAGCGGATCCTTGACCTTCTGAGCGAGGTTGAGAAAAAAAGGGATCTGAGTCTAGGGGCCAAGGAGAAGCTCAGTGGCCCTAGAGAAAAGGGTGAGCCTAGATGCCGCTGCGGTCGCTCGGCTGCTGTAAGGAGCGGGATGAGCTGATCCACACCGTAGAGAGGCTCCACTTGGAATGCGGCATGGCTTGCCAAGAGCATGACCAGGCTTTTCGAGAGTGTGACCAGGCCTACCAAGAGCACAATGACGCATAGCAGAAAGTAGGCTCCCTCTAGGCTGAGCTCAAAAGGGAGATGACCCAAAAGCTAGGAGGCCAAGAGCGTTTCTGCTAGGCTGGCTATGGATCTCATCGAGGAAAGGAGAAAACTTCAAGCGAAGAGTGATAAGCTCGGTATCCTGAGTGCCACCCTCAGAGTGGTCTGCAATGACCTTAAGGTGGTGTGGTCAGAGGGGACTAGCTCGCTCATGGCTCAGGCCATTGAGATCATGGCCTAGGTGTGCCAGCTCAAGAGGAATGCCCTTTGCACCTAGGTCAATCAATCCTTCATGATTCCTCATTCTCATTATAGGGACAACATCGATCTGGAGGCGATAAGCCATGACTATGTGCCTGGTTATGAAGTTCATAAGCTAGAGGAGATCGAAATGGTAGTGGCTCCCCTTTCGCTGGACCTGGCAAATAGGATAGAAGGCATAGTTCTCCCCTGAAGGGGCTAGTTAGTTAAATAGGTTGGGCAGTCATTCTTGTAATAAGCAGACAAGTTCTAACCCTTGAGCTTTGTTTAAACAAACTTGTTATTTCATTTGAACAAATTTCTTCTTTCTTCCTTTTTGTGTGTAAAAAGGGGTTGATGCGTTTTGACCCTTCATGTTGTTAAGACCATAGAGCTCGAGGTGTGGGCAAGAAACTCTAATTATGCTAGTAAGCAAGAGTGCCATAGCCGCTAGGGCATAGGTTTCTTGCAGTCCGACCAGCCTTACTTAGTTGTTTATTTCCACAAACCTTGCCTCTAGGTTTTTAACGTAAGGAAGGGGTCAGGCATGGTGACTGTTTTAGAAAGGGTATATATATACCCTTATCAGCCCCTGAGTGAGGCCCGACCCCTTATCGTTGCTAGGGTTGGGTTTCACTAAAGATCGAGAGAGACGATAGCAAAACTAGTAGGAGAAAGCATCTCTTATTTTAGAAATGTTATCCTTAGTTTTCTGCACATATCCCCTCCCTAGGATCTAAGCTTGTCATAGAACCGACCAATTTATAAGAGCACAAGTACAAAAACAATCGCCAAAATGATCAAATTCTCGCACTTGAGCCCATATAAACCCGGTAGTCAACTGAAACCTCGAAGGATTTCAAACCAACTTGCATACAACCAAGATCACAGTAATTCAACATAGCATATCATACATTACAACATTTCACAGATGGTTTGCAAATAGATTACATCACCTCAGAGTCATCGTTATTACAAAACAAGTGTTGTAAAGTACGCAGAAGCAAATAGTTTAACTTACGCACCCGAGTTCAAATACAAATACTGGTTTGCTGATCACAACCCGCAAAAGAATTCAGATAAGAGAAACAGAGATCATGCCCATGATCTAGTCTTCGTCACCCGTCGGGTGGAGACAATACTTACAGAAGCCCTAATATAGAAGGTCATCTACAATAAGAGGGAATAAACCCTGAGTACGAGAATGTACTCAGCTAGACTTACTCGTCGGAAACCAAAACAAATGACACCAAGGATCATGCGTAGCTTAATTTAGTGGATCTAGCTGACACTTTCTTTTTGCAGAAAAGCATAAGTAATAATGATCAACTCTTAACCTGAACTAGCAGTGACTTTTAGCCATTAACCTGTCATCTATATTAGCACCTGTACTAAGCAATCATTTGATTAAGATGCAAACATTAATAACCATAGCAGGTATAAATTGTGGCAACATTATCATCATCATCCATTTAACCATATCGTTAAATTAATTGAATCTACGTTGCCGCTGCTCAGTTAAGTTCTCACTATCTGGGAGAGATGGCAATTCGAATCGATTCCTATCCAGCTGGAGGGGTATTCCTAACACAAACCTTGCTTCCCCCGTCAGGGTCGCAAACAAGTCACCTTTGGTACAATTCAGGAGTCGCGAGTCCGATCAGTGCCACAAAATCAGAGAACCACTTTGCCATGAGTGCTCGGTTACCTAACCCGCCCTTGGGCTTACGCCAATGGCTCTCTACACATCCTTACTTCCATCCAGATTGCGGACCCCTGCTCGCATCCCTGGCCTAAATCGAGCTACTAGGCTTCATAGTCGGAATGAGTTATTTGGCTAGCTAAATGTTAGGCTGCGTTCAACATGACATAAGGATGTACAGCGTATCGGCCCTTAAATGACACAGATGGAGTCACTATGTCTAACCCTACACAAGACTCTGCCCGGTCTTAATTAATTATTAACATGGTTCTTTTCCACGATAGCAAATATAGCCAACTGTGATCCACCTCATCCTAAAGCTCGCAGGTGACAGGAAATCACCTGACTTCTACCGCACTAAGCATGGCTAAGCATTTAACCTGTTCCTGAACTTAAATAGGATTCAAGTGTGATATCTAGGACAAGGATAGATATATAATGCAACAATTAGTTCCAACCAATTCCTATACTTAATGCATCATCAATGATAAAAAGATACTCAAGATATTTGTAAAAACATAGGAGACTTAATATGCTCCGGGGCTTGCCTTTCAGGAAAGAGGACGGTTGGTGGTCAGGGCACTCGGGCAATTCCTCCTCGGCGGCTGCTTCGTCGATTTCCTGCACCTTGGGCTCCTCCTCCTGGTTGGCTCCCTCGAAACTCCAGCAGCATCACTCCCTCCGGCACACCTATTACATGTATACGCACGATAAATATCATGGATGCACATGAACGAAGTTAGAAATGCTCGGGGAATGCACATGCTTACTGCAGTCCGCATTTTCCAACTTAAGCTCTATTCAAATCACTTTAACTTACCAAGTTTATACAATCTAATGTACAATTGCTCATCTTCAGTTAAGGACCTAGCACCTGCACCTAAGCATGTTCTCTAGTTAGGCTAGCACCTAACAATCAACAAGAACATTGCAACAAAGCATGCACACAAACACTCCTATTTCAGCGAAACAGAGACTATATAGCGGTACAGTAAACTGACCATAACTAAAGATCTACAAGTCCAAATGACATGCAACAAGACAATTTGGAAAGCTTATGAAATTACCTACAATTCATTTTTAGACCTCAAGGCATGATTCCAATCTTTACCAGGTCGAATTTACAGAATTACATGATCAGGTCCAAACAAGACAGAGAACAAGCAACTCGGTGATCTAACTTTGAACAGCTGTAGCTCCTAAACTACTAGGCCAAATGCCACCAAATTTTGACAGGAGCTATATACATACGTTATCTACAACTTTTTTATTCACCACATTCCTAGAAAACCAAAATATCATGGGGAACTTTGTAAAGTCCCGAGAACTAGTCCAGAAAGACATAATGCCAGGAAATATTTATTAACTGATGTTGCAAACAAACAATTGGACAAAACCAACTCTACTCACTTATCACACATGTCACAAGAACACCAGAAAGTAAAGTGTTCACCACCAATTCATTTCTTTTAATGCCTTTCTTAATTTATTTAATTAATTAGGAGAAATGGTAAACATATATGAAAACTACACCATTTAATCTACAAAAATCACAGTAGGTACCACATACTCCAAGTAGACTACTATAAAAATTTCACATCATTTGAGCAAGTATAACATCCTATACAAAAATGATAAGGCATAAATGCTTAAAATAACATAATTAGGAAACCCTAGTGAAAAGTGTCAAGCAACAGATTTTATATTTTTCCTAGCATCCTTAAGATACTAGGACATTCCCCACAAAATTTCATGGTCATTGGATTATTAGATAAATTACAAAAATTCACTCAAGGATCATTCAATGATAAAAGGAAAATCTATAACTCAAAAACCATACATGCAATTACTCTCAAATTTTTACCAAAGCTTCTACTAAGCACAAACAGCTTACCAACAAAATTTCATAATTTTTGGAGCATAGGAACTCAAGATATAGTTTAAACAAGTTTGCATGCATTTAAAAACACATTTCAAATTCCTATTTAATTCATCCAAAACTTCCACTACAACTGTTCATGTTATATTTTTCCTAAATACTAGACTTCACTATGATCCTAACAAAATTGGAACCACCCAATTTGGATTTATAAAACTGGAGATATAATTTTTACAAAACATCAATCAATTCTAGAATAATTGAGCTAGCCTTTGAATACACAGTCACTATCACGCGGGGTCCACACGTCAGCTGGGCCCGCATGGCAGTGAAATGAAAATAGGGGAGGGACTGCCGCGGTGCTCCGATGAGCTTTTCCTCACCGGCGCGGAGGGCTCAGGCGGTTGTGTCACCACCGACGCCATCTCTGAGCTGAACCGCGTTGAGGGATGTACGGGGCACGGTGAATGGCCCCTCAGAGCATGGACGGCGGCGGCCATGGCGGACAGCTGAGGATGCCTAATGGTACGCTAGCCAACTCTGGCCATGGTATCACCCAGCGAAAGGTGCTAGAGTTACCTAGAGACCTAACATAGAGATAACCTAAGGTAAGGGCGGCTAGGGTAGCGCCGGTGAGCTTGGCCGCACGCACGGTCACACGGCGGCGCCCTGAGCATCACGGTGGCATAGCTGTTCTGGCTCAACGGTGGTGAATCCAAGGACTATGTCTTTGAGGTAGACACTACGGCTCATAAGAGTCCTCATGCGCGCGCTAGAAGGGGCAGGAAAGGTTCAAGGCGGCCGGCCACGACGAGCTCATGCTCGCGGCCATGGCAGACACGGTAGGTGCACCAAGGCATTCCCAGGCACATGCTCGGTAGTGTCTAGAGCTATTCCTACCAGAGGATCAGCAAGCTAGCACAGTATAGGACTGGAAGAAGAGGCAGCGTGTGGTGTGGTGGAGTGCCACGGCCACATGAACCATAAGCACGGCGTGCTCCAGGTGAAGTCTCCGACGACAGAAATTGAAATGTGCCTTACCAACGGTTCAAGGGAATAGAGCGAGAGGTCCAGGGAGGTGGAGTGGAAGAAGATGTGATGATGGCTGAGATGGATTGGCCAAAAGCACTGGCATCAAAGGCGAGCTGCGGTGGCAAAGTGAACGGCGTCGGCAATGGCGAGCAGCGGCGTTGCGAGAGAGAGCGAGTGGGAGGCTGAGCACGTGTGGGCGAGCAGTAGAGGCAGCAGGCATCCTCCACTTCACGCCGGCCAGCGCACAGCACAGTCAGGGCCAGCTGGGCGCATGGTGGCCATGCGGCGGCAACGGCCTATGGCCGGTCGGCCACTGTGTCGGTCTGAAAATCCCGATTCAGAGTTCCTCGATGCCGACTGACAAAGCAAGTTCATGATGATAAATCTCCTAATCTGTGATGATCGTTAAGGTGTAGTTGACAAAGTTGTAGTATTAAGTGTGATCTTCAACTTTGACAATTGAAGCTCGAGCTGGTTTGGCTTGGTTAGGGAGCTACAAAGTGAACAAGTTGGGTACATGAAACTAAAAAACAACTCCATACTTAGAAAATTTCTAAGTGTTGAAACAGCACTATCTTCTGGCTTGTGGGCCCTATTTGAACATGTTCTGCTCATTTTCATGACTTGGCTTCTAAACAAAGTTTGTTCCTTATAAAATTTGCTACAACTTTTCTTTAGGTTGCTTAGACATGCAAACACTCAAAGCTACACTTTTTAAACTATCAAACTCAGGAGCTCTAGGGGTCTAAAATAGTCAAACCATGACTTGGAAACCTAATTAGGCAAAATGATCAACATGAACATTGTTCCTAATGACATTCTAAGTATAACTAAGTTGCTCAAGAGGATAATTAGCCACACCACACATTGTTCACACCACAATCAAGCATCACATGTACTGAAACAAGGACAAACAAGTGACTTTGTGACTTCTGTTTCAAAACCATGTTTCATATGTTTCATGAGTTGGTGGCTTTGTACTAGCTAACCATGTTTCACTAAGTGTGTTGCATAGGTTGCACTTAAGTTGTTACACACTATTCATTTCCTAAAACAATCACACATAGAATGTAACAATATGTTGAAATGTTTCAAAAGCATGTTTCAGACAAATTCTAAACTCATGAATGGTGAATGATGCTCATGTTTATGAAATGCAAGTGCAAATGTGGAAGCCAAACACCAGGGGTGTTATAGCATGTTCTATGACCACGCATTCGATCTCCTTGCTAGTCCAACTTTCCTCGAGCCCCGTGCATAGTGGGGTCCGATCGAGGGTCGGTTCGTCTTTGCAATCGTAACCACGTCCACAGTTTCCACAATCGGAGGGGTTGAGCTAACATCACTTACCTTGATGGCTCAAGTGACATGCTCAGTGAGCTCACTAAAGGGCATGTCCAAGTGGAATCTAGGTCTGTCATCCATGATGGGGTCGGAATAGCCCTCATGTGGCATTCCACTGCTCCTTAACTCACCTCCTAACAAATGCCCAAGTCATTCTGGAGACCGACTCAGGTGGCCCATTAGCCTCCCCTCGATGGAGATTCGGTGGGCATGGCTTGAGGTTAGGATTGAATGAGAAGGCTGAGATGACCCTGTTCACTTCTGAGGAGGTTGGGCAAAGGCCGCTGGGGCTCATCTATGTTTTCTCCCCTAGCTATGTTTGACATGAGGTGGACCTCAGTCGGTCAGATTCCTGAGTTGGGGTTGGGTGGCTCGAGCCCCCAAGCCCCATTGGGCTCGGTAGGGGTCGGCCGAGTTTTATGCATCACCCCAGTCCATGGTTTCTGCAATAGGAGGGGCGGAGCTAACAACACTTGCCTCGATGGCTTGAGTGTCGTGCTCGGCGAGCTTGCTAATAGGAATGTCCAAGTTGAATCCAGGTCCATCGTTCTTGATGGGTCAGGCATAGCCCTCATGTGGCATTTCACTGCTCCTTAACCCGCCTCCCAACAAATTCCCGAGTCCTTCCAAAGACTGACTTAGGTGGCCTATTGGCCTCCCCTCGATGGAGATTCTATGGGCATGGCTCAAGGTTAGGATCGAACAAGAAGGTCAAGATGACCCTATTCGCTTCTGAGCGGGTCGAGCAAAGGCTGCTTGGGGCTCATCTGCATTTTCTCCCCTGGCTCTGTTTGACGCGAGGCAGCCTCGAGCCCTTCATAGGCCAGCCTTCGAACCTCGGTCGGTCGCCGCTCATAATGGATGAGATGACTACCGCTTTGTGATGCGACGTGAAGCATTGTGATGCAATAATTGCATATGCGATGCTTGGACATATGGGATGAATGTATGAAAGCATGCATGGGAATGGTTGAATGAATGATCATGCATTAGAAAAGCGGAACGGGGGTTGGTAAAGTTACCTCGATGGCTTGAGTGATGGGATCGGGGAGCTCTTATTGGATATGTCTGAGTGGAATCTAGGTCCATCATCCATGATGGAGTCGGCATAACCTGCCTAGGGCCTCCCATTGCTCCTTACCTGTCCCTTGGCAGCGGCCCGAGCCATCCGATCGACTTGGGTGACCTGTTGGCCTCTCCTCGATGGAGATTTTGTAGGTGGGACCCTCTAAACCCTTCCTGTGAAGGCAAAGGCTAAAGCTCAGAGGGTGAGCAACTAACTCTGATCATGCTAGTGAGCAAAAATGCCATAGCCACTAGGGCATATGTTTCTTGCAGTCCGACCAGTTTTACTCAGTATTTGTCTCCGCAAACCTTGCCCCTAGTTTTTTAATGTGAAAAAGGGTCAGGCACAGAGAATGTCTACCAAATAGACATATTCTTACCAGCCCTCGAGTGAGGACTAACCGCTGGCCGTTGTTGGGTCGGACGTCACTTAGAGATCGTGGAGTCGATAGCAAAACCAATAGGAGAAGACGTGCATAAATTAAGGGTGACCCATCTCTCTGGCAGTGGCCTGAGCCATCCGATCGACTTGGGTGACCCGCTAGCATAGGACTTACCTTGATGGCTCGAGTGACGGGTTTGGGGAGCTATTACCGGATATGTTTGAGTGGAATCTAGGTACGTCGTTCATGACGGGGTCGGCATAACTCGCATGGGGCATCCTACTGCTCTTTGCCCATCTCTAGACAATAGCTCAAGCTATCTGACTGACCTAGGTGACCCGCTGGCATAGGACTTTCTTGAGGAGATAGAGGATGAGATCATCCTCCCCAAAAATTTAGGCAGATAAGCCAGGTGGCAAACTCGTAACAAGTGAACAAGCTCTTAGATTTCATTATGGCCAAACAAATTTTTAAGCCCTTCTCCCCTTTTTGTATAAAAGGTTAATGCATTCTGACCCTTTCCATTGTTAAGGCTATAAAGCCCTGGGGTGTGGGTGAACAAACTCTGATCACGTGGGTGAGCAAAAACACCGTAGCCATTGGGGCATAGGTTTCTTGCAGCCCGACTAGTTTTACTTAGCAGTATGTTTCCATAACCCTTGCTTCTGGGTCTTAACATGAGAGAGGGTTAGGCATAGAGAATGTCTACTAGGTGGATATACTCTTAGACGCATACCAACTCTTTCCATAGTTAAGGCTAGAAACCTCGTAGTGCAGAAAAAACTCTGATCATGCTGGTGAGCAAAAAAATGTCGTAGCCACTGGGGTGTAGGTTCCATGTAGTCTGACTAGTTTTACTCAGTGTCTATTTCTACAACCCTTGCTTCTGGGTCTTAATGTGAGAAAGGGTCGGGCATAGAGAATTTCTACTAGATAGATACGCTCATATTAGCCCCCAAGTGAGGCCTAACCCCCTGCCATTGTTGGGTCGGGTGTCACTGAAGATTGGGGAGTTGGTAGCAAAACTGATAAGAGAATGTGTGCGTATATTAAGGGTAAAAATGATGTAGCTGTTTGATGTTCCAGGCATTGACAAGGACTTCACCATCGATGGTGTTGAGCTTGTAGGTGCCTCCTCAGAGCACCTCCATGATGACGTATGGTCCTTCCCATGGTGGAGAGATCTTGTGGTGGTTCTTGTGCTCTAGATTAGACAGAGCGCCAGGTCCCCAACGTTAAACGCCCAACCCTGCACTCAAACACTATGGTACCGATGTAACGCTTGTTGGTACTTGGCTGAGCGGAGGAGGGCAACAGTCGCGCGCTTCATCTAGCTAGTCCATGGCATCCTCGAGGGATGCCTCAGCTTCCTGTTCATTGTACGCCCTGACCCTCGGTGCTCCATAATCGAGGTCGATCAGGACAATAGCCTCAAAACCATAGACCATGAAGAATGGTGTGTAGCTGGTGGCCCAGCTCGAGGTCGTCCTTAGGCTCCAGAGCACCATGTGAAGCTCTACGACCCATCATCCACCAAACTTATTTAACCTATGAAAGATCCTAGACTTAAGATCTTGTAGGACCAAGCCGTTTGCGTGCTCCACCTACCTGTTCATGTAGGGGTGCACCACAGCAGCCCAATTGACATGGATGTCATATTTGTCGCTGAATTGGAGGAACTTCTTTTTGGTGAACTACGTGTCATTGTCCATGATGATGGAGTTTGGGACCCCAAAGCGATAGACGATGTCGAGGAAGAACAACACGGCTTGCTCGGACTTGATCGTGGAGATTGGTCAAGCCTCTATCCACTTTGTAAACTTGTCTATGGTGATGAGCAAGTGCGTATAGCCCTCAGGCGCCCTCTTGAGAGATTTGACCAAATTGAGCCCTGAGACCACGAATGGCCACATGATGGGGATCGTTTGGAGTGCTTAGGGCCGATAGGTGGTTCTGCCAAGTGTAGTATTGACCCCCCATCGTAGGTGCGCATGATATGTTCAACATCGGGTACTGTAGTCGGCTAGTAGAAGCCTTGCCAAAATACATTTTTGACCAGGGTTCTAGGCATGGCATGGTGACTGCAGACCCCATCATGGATGTCGCTCAGCAACCGCTTCCCTTATTCAATGGAAATGCAGTGCTAGCAGGATCCTGATGTGGCTTCAGCCTATAGAGCTTGCCCTTAATAAGTACAAAGGACTTGGCATGACATGCTAGCCGCCGAGCCTCCATTTTGTCCATCAGCAGCACCTCACAGAGGAGGTAGTCGAGGTAAGGCATCCTCTAGTTGGCCAGAGGGTTGGGCTTTGTCGCTGGAACTTCATCAAGCTCCATGACTTCAGGGTCGAATGGAGCCAACGGCTGGTTAGCCCCCTGAGCCTAGGGTAGGCGGCCTATCATCGGCTTGTTCTGGCTCCTCATAGCGGACCGAGGGCTTGTACTGATCGCTAGCGAAGATGCCCATCAGCATCGGCTCTTGGCCAGATGCCGTTTTTGCTAGCGCGTCAGCTGCCTCATTGAGATGCCTCGGGATATGACTGAGCTCGAGACTGTCGAACTTTCCCTCTAGCTGGCGGACCTCTTGGCAATATGAAGCCATCTTGGTGTTGTGGCAGCTTTATTCCTTCATAACTTGGTCGATGACCAGCTGGGAGTCATCCTGGACGTCAAGCCATTGGATACCCAGCTCAACGGCGATGCGTAGGCCATTGATGAGTGCCTCATACTCGACCACATTGTTGGAGGAGGAGAAATGGATGTGAACCATGTACCTCATGCGTACCCTAAGGGGCGAAACAAAGACCAGCCCTGCGCCGATGCCTTTCTTCATCAGTGATCCATCGAAGTACATCGTCCAATACTCTTGGCCAATGGCTACTGGTGGCATTTGGACCTCAATCCACTATGCAATGAAATTAGCCAGCACTTGGGACTTGATGGCCATCCGAGGGGCATACGAAATGCCTTGACCCATTAGCTCAAGTGGCCAATTCACGATTCTTCCTGTGGCATCCCAGTTTTAGACAACCTCGCTAAGAGGGAAGGATGTCACACCCATCACCGGATGCAACTTGAAGCAGTGGTGTAACTTCCTCTTAGCGATGAGGATGGCGTATAGGAGTTTCTGGATTTGGGGTAGCAAGTATTAGAATTGGACAAGACCTCGCTAATGAAGTACATAGGACGCTGCACTTTGAGGGCGCATCCCTCTTCTTCTTGCTCCACCACTAGGACTGGCGCTGACCACTTGCATGGTGGCCACAATGTAGAGCAGAAGCAGTTCCCCATCGGTCAAAGGGACTAGGATCGAGGCCTTCATCAGAAGCTGCTTGACCATGTCAAGTGCCTCCTAGGACTCGGGCATCTAATCGAAATAGTCGGCCTTCTTCAGGAGCCGATAGAGGGGAAGACCTCATTCGCCGAGGCACGAGATAAAGCAGTTGAGCACAGCAAGGCACCCTATAACTCATTGTACCCCCTTTATATCCTAAATTGGGCCCATCCTCATGATGGCCGAGATCTTCTTTGGGTTGGCTTCGATGCCACTGCTTGGAGATGATAAAACCCAACATCATACCCCTTGGGACCCTGAAAATGCACTTCTCGGGGTTGAGCTTAATGCTGTTTTCTCAGAGTTTCATGAAGGTCTGCTCTAGAGTCAGCTATGACCTGGTCAGCCCATTTGGACTTGACCATGATGTCATCCATGTAGGCCTCAACGGTTCACCCGATGAGGTCCCCGAAACATTTTAGCATACAACGTTGGTACATAGCCCCCGCATTTTTCAGACTGAACGACATCATAATGTAGCAGAATGATCCGAATGGGGTGATGAAAGATGTCGTGAGCTGGTCGGACTCTTTCATCGTGATTTTATGGTACCTCGGAGTATGCATCAAGGAAGTAAAGGGTTTCACACCCTGAGGTTGAGTCGACTACTTGGTCTATGCGTGGCAAAGGAAATGGATCCTTTGGACACGCTTTGTTGAGAGCCATGTAGTCGACACACATTCTCCATTTCTCACTCTTTTTTTTGTACCAGAATGGGATTAGCTAACCACTCGGGGTGGTATACTTCCTTGATGAACCCGGCCTGCCAAAAGCTTCACAATCTCCTCACCGATGGACCTACGCTTCTCCTTGTTGAAGTGACGTAGGTGCTGCTTCACTGGCGTGGAGACTAGCCTGATCTTCAAGGCATGCTCGGTGACTTCTCTTGGAATGCCTGGCATGTCCGAGGGTTTCCACGCAAAGATGTCTCTGTTGACACGGAGGAAGTCGATGAGTGCACTTTCCTATTCAGAGGAAAGCATGGTGCCAATGTGCACCACTTTGCCCTTGGAGCTGCTGGGGTCTATGAGGACCACCTTGGTGCCCTCTATAGGCTCAAAAGACCTGGCCGACCATTTGGGGTCGGGTGCTTCTTCAACAACCTCCTTCCTAATGGCCACAAGTTCCTTGGAGGCAACGATTGTTCGTGGCGTGTTCGTAGCACTTGACCTCGCACTCATAGGCCCAGTTGGAAGGAGGTGCCAATGGTGATGACCCCGCATGGTCCTGGCATCTTTAGCTTTAGATAGGTGTAGTTGGGGACGGCCATGAACTTCGCGTAGCATGGACATCCTAGGATGGTGTGGTAGGTTCCGTGGAACCTGACCACCTCGAAGGTAAGGGTCTTCATCCTATAATTGGTCAGATCCCCAAAGGTGATGGGTAGATCAATCTACCCAAGTGGCATGGCCTACTTTCTAGGCATGATGCCATGGAAAGGCGCTTCGGTCGGTCGGATGCGTGATCAGTCGATGCCCATGGCGTCGAGCATTTCAGCGTACATGATGTTGAGGCCGCTGCTTCCGTCCATCAGTACCTTGGTGAGCCGCTTTGTGTCGATGATTGGGTCGACCACAAGTGGATATCTCCCTAGTTGTGGGATGCTCTTCGGGTGGTCGGTCCAATCAAAGCTTATGGCGGACTCCGACCATCGAAGGAAGGTAGGCACAGCCTGCTCGACTATATAGACCTTGCGGCATGCAAGCTTTTGGCGATGCTTGGAGTCATAGGCCTACCGACCCTCTAAAGATCATGAGGCAACTAGCCAGCGTCAAAAATCCACTATCCTTCCCCTCGGCATCATCCGCAGATGGCTTGGGGTCCTTCCTATGCTCCCCCTTGTTGGTGCTTCTAGACAAGAACTGCTTCATGAGACCGCAGTCCTTATATAGATGCTTGATGGGGAAAGCATGGTTTGAACATGGTCCTTCGAGCAGATTCTCAAAGTGGTTTGGGGTGCCCTTGGTGGGCTTCCAACCCCCTTGCGGTTGGCAGTGGCCACGAGTCGAGCCCTCTTGCCATTGCTTGTTCTTCTTCTTGGTGGGACGGTTGGAGGTGCCTTCATTGGTGTCCTCATCCTGCTTTGCCTTTCCCTTGAGGCGATCAAAGATCGCTCCAACCACCTCCTTGCACAAGGCATGGCTGGTGGCGATGTCGAGGAGCTCCTTGGTGGTTCACGGACCCTTACATCCCAGCTTGTGAACCAAGGACTCATAGGTGGTCCTAGACAGGAAGGCTCCTATGACGTCGGCGTCGGCGACATTAGGTAGCTCATTGCACTACTAGGAGAAGCGCTAGATGTATCCACGGAGAGTTTCCCTGGCCTTCTGTTGGCAGTATTTTAGATCCCAAGGGTTCCTAGGACGCGCGTATGTGCCCTAGAAGTTTCCCATGAAGTTCTCTTTTAGGTCTGCCCAACTTTGGATTCTGTTGGGCGGAAGGTGTTCCAACCATGTTCACGCCGAATTAGCCAGGAACAATGGCAGGTTATGGATAATGAAATCATCATTATCCGCTCCACCGGCTTGACAAGTAAGCTATAGGACTGGAAGAAGAGGCAGCGTGTGGTGTGGTGGAGTGCCACGGCCACATGAACCATAAGCACGGCGTGCTCCAGTGAAGTCTCCGACGACAGAAATTGAAATGTGCCTTACCAACGGTTCAAGGGAATAGAGCGAGAGGTCCGGGAGGTGGAGTGGAAGAAGATGTGATGATGGCTGAGATGGATTGGCCAAAAGCATGGCATCAAAGGCGAGCTGCGGTGGCAAAGTGAACGGCGTCGGCAATGGCGAGCAGCGGCGTTGCGAGAGAGAGCGAGTGGGAGGCTGAGCACGTGTGGGCGAGCGTAGAGGCAGCAGGCATCCTCCACTTCACGCCGGCCAGCGCACAGCACAGTCAGGGCCAGCTGGGCGCATGGTGGCCATGCGGCGGCAACGGCCTATGGCCGGTCGGCCACTGTGTCGGTCTGAAAATCCCGATTCAGAGTTCCTCGATGCCGACTGACAAAGCAAGTTCATGATGATAAATCTCCTAATCTGTGATGATCGTTAAGGTGTAGTTGACAAAGTTGTAGTATTAAGTGTGATCTTCAACTTTGACAATTGAAGCTCGAGCTGGTTTGGCTTGGTTAGGGAGCTACAAAGTGAACAAGTTGGGTACATGAAACTAAAAAACAACTCCATACTTAGAAAATTTCTAAGTGTTGAAACAGCACTATCTTCTGGCTTGTGGGCCCTATTTGAACATGTTCTGCTCATTTTCATGACTTGGCTTCTAAACAAAGTTTGTTCCTTATAAAATTTGCTACAACTTTTCTTTAGGTTGCTTAGACATGCAAACACTCAAAGCTACACTTTTTAAACTATCAAACTCAGGAGCTCTAGGGGTCTAAAATAGTCAAACCATGACTTGGAAACCTAATTAGGCAAAATGATCAACATGAACATTGTTCCTAATGACATTCTAAGTATAACTAAGTTGCTCAAGAGGATAATTAGCCACACCACACATTGTTCACACCACAATCAAGCATCACATGTACTGAAACAAGGACAAACAAGTGACTTTGTGACTTCTGTTTCAAAACCATGTTTCATATGTTTCATGAGTTGGTGGCTTTGTACTAGCTAACCATGTTTCACTAAGTGTGTTGCATAGGTTGCACTTAAGTTGTTACACACTATTCATTTCCTAAAACAATCACACATAGAATGTAACAATATGTTGAAATGTTTCAAAAGCATGTTTCAGACAAATTCTAAACTCATGAATGGTGAATGATGCTCATGTTTATGAAATGCAAGTGCAAATGTGGAAGCCAAACACCAGGGGTGTTATAGCATGTTCTATGACCACGCATTCGATCTCCTTGCTAGTCCAACTTTCCTCGAGCCCCGTGCATAGTGGGGTCCGATCGAGGGTCGGTTCGTCTTTGCAATTGTAACCACGTCCACAGTTTCCACAATCGAAGGGGTTGAGCTAACATCACTTACCTTGATGGCTCAAGTGACATGCTCAGTGAGCTCACTAAAGGGCATGTCCAAGTGGAATCTAGGTCTGTCATCCATGATGGGGTCGGAATAGCCCTCATGTGGCATTCCACTGCTCCTTAACTCACCTCCTAACAAATGCCCAAGTCATTCTGGAGACCGACTCAGGTGGCCCATTAGCCTCCCCTCGATGGAGATTCGGTGGGCATGGCTTGAGGTTAGGATTGAATGAGAAGGCTGAGATGACCCTGTTCACTTCTGAGGAGGTTGGGCAAAGGCCGCTGGGGCTCATCTATGTTTTCTCCCCTAGCTATGTTTGACATGAGGTGGACCTCAGTCGGTCAGATTCCTGAGTTGGGGTTGGGTGGCTCGAGCCCCCAAGCCCCATTGGGCTCGGTAGGGGTCGGCCGAGTTTTATGCATCACCCCAGTCCATGGTTTCTGCAATAGGAGGGGCGGAGCTAACAACACTTGCCTCGATGGCTTGAGTGTCGTGCTCGGCGAGCTTGCTAATAGGAATGTCCAAGTTGAATCCAGGTCCATCGTTCTTGATGGGTCAGGCATAGCCCTCATGTGGCATTTCACTGCTCCTTAACCCGCCTCCCAACAAATTCCCGAGTCCTTCCAAAGACTGACTTAGGTGGCCTATTGGCCTCCCCTCGATGGAGATTCTATGGGCATGGCTCAAGGTTAGGATCGAACAAGAAGGTCAAGATGACCCTATTCGCTTCTGAGCGGGTCGAGCAAAGGCTGCTTGGGGCTCATCTGCATTTTCTCCCCTGGCTCTGTTTGACGCGAGGCAGCCTCGAGCCCTTCATAGGCCAGCCTTCGAACCTCGGTCGGTCGCCGCTCATAATGGATGAGATGACTACCGCTTTGTGATGCGACGTGAAGCATTGTGATGCAATAATTGCATATGCGATGCTTGGACATATGGGATGAATGTATGAAAGCATGCATGGGAATGGTTGAATGAATGATCATGCATTAGAAAAGCGGAACGGGGGTTGGTAAAGTTACCTCGATGGCTTGAGTGATGGGATCGGGGAGCTCTTATTGGATATGTCTGAGTGGAATCTAGGTCCATCATCCATGATGGAGTCGGCATAACCTGCCTAGGGCCTCCCATTGCTCCTTACCTGTCCCTTGGCAGCGGCCCGAGCCATCCGATCGACTTGGGTGACCTGCTGGCCTCTCCTCGAATGGAGATTTTGTAGGTGGGACCCTCTAAACCCTTCCTGGGAAGGCAAAGGCTAAAGCTCAGAGGGTGAGCAACTAACTCTGATCATGCTAGTGAGCAAAAATGCCATAGCCACTAGGGCATATGTTTCTTGCAGTCCGACCAGTTTTACTCAGTAGTTTATCTCCGCAAACCTTGCCCCTAGTTTTTTAATGTGAAAAAGGGTCAGGCACAGAGAATGTCTACCAAATAGACATATTCTTACCAGCCCTCGAGTGAGGACTAACCGCTGGCCGTTGTTGGGTCGGACGTCACTTAGAGATCGTGGAGTCGATAGCAAAACCAATAGGAGAAGACGTGCATAAATTAAGGGTGACCCATCTCTCTGGCAGTGGCCTGAGCCATCCGATCGACTTGGGTGACCCGCTAGCATAGGACTTACCTTGATGGCTCGAGTGACGGGTTTGGGGAGCTATTACCGGATATGTTTGAGTGGAATCTAGGTACGTCGTTCATGACGGGGTCGGCATAACTCGCATGGGGCATCCTACTGCTCTTTGCCCATCTCTAGACAATAGCTCAAGCTATCTGACTGACCTAGGTGACCCGCTGGCATAGGACTTTCTTGAGGAGATAGAGGATGAGATCATCCTCCCCAAAAATTTAGGCAGATAAGCCAGGTGGCAAACTCGTAACAAGTGAACAAGCTCTTAGATTTCATTATGGCCAAACAAATTTTTAAGCCCTTCTCCCCTTTTTGTATAAAAGGTTAATGCATTCTGACCCTTTCCATTGTTAAGGCTATAAAGCCTGGGGTGTGGGTGAACAAACTCTGATCACGTGGGTGAGCAAAAACACCGTAGCCATTGGGGCATAGGTTTCTTGCAGCCCGACTAGTTTTACTTAGCATATGTTTCCATAACCCTTGCTTCTGGGTCTTAACATGAGAGAGGGTTAGGCATAGAGAATGTCTACTAGGTGGATATACTCTTAGACGCATACCAACTCTTTCCATAGTTAAGGCTAGAAACCTCGTAGTGCAGAAAAAACTCTGATCATGCTGGTGAGCAAAAAAATGTCGTAGCCACTGGGGTGTAGGTTCCATGTAGTCTGACTAGTTTTACTCAGTGTCTATTTCTACAACCCTTGCTTCTGGGTCTTAATGTGAGAAAGGGTCGGGCATAGAGAATTTCTACTAGATAGATACGCTCATATTAGCCCCCAAGTGAGGCCTAACCCCCTGCCATTGTTGGGTCGGGTGTCACTGAAGATTGGGGAGTTGGTAGCAAAACTGATAAGAGAATGTGTGCGTATATTAAGGGTAAAAATGATGTAGCTGTTTGATGTTCCAGGCATTGACAAGGACTTCACCATCGATGGTGTTGAGCTTGTAGGTGCCTCCTCAGAGCACCTCCATGATGACGTATGGTCCTTCCCATGGTGGAGAGATCTTGTGGTGGTTCTTGTGCTCTAGATTAGACAGAGCACCAGGTCCCCAACGTTAAACGCCCAACCCTGCACTCAAACACTATGGTACCGAGTGTAACGCTTGTTGGTACTTGGCTGAGCGGAGGAGGGCAACAGTCGCGCGCTTCATCTAGCTAGTCCATGGCATCCTCGAGGGATGCCTCAGCTTCCTATTCATTGTACGCCCTGACCCTCGGTGCTCCATAATCGAGGTCGATCGGGACAATAGCCTCAAAACCATAGACCATGAAGAATGGTGTGTAGCTGGTGGCCCAGCTCGAGGTCGTCCTTAGGCTCTAGAGCACCATGTGAAGCTCTACGACCCATCATCCACCAAACTTATTTAACCTATGAAAGATCCTAGACTTAAGATCTTGTAGGACCAAGCCGTTTGCGTGCTCCACCTACCTGTTCATGTAGGGGTGCACCACAGCAGCCCAATTGACATGGATGTCATATTTGTCGCTGAATTGGAGGAACTTCTTTTTGGTGAACTACGTGTCATTGTCCATGATGATGGAGTTTGGGACCCCAAAGCGATAGACGATGTCGAGGAAGAACAACACGGCTTGCTCGGACTTGATCGTGGAGATTGGTCAAGCCTCTATCCACTTTGTAAACTTGTCTATGGTGATGAGCAAGTGCGTATAGCCCTCAGGCGCCCTCTTGAGAGATTTGACCAAATTGAGCCCTGAGACCACGAATGGCCACATGATGGGGATCGTTTGGAGTGCTTAGGGCCGATAGGTGGTTCTGCCAAGTGTAGTATTGACCCCCCATCGTAGGTGCGCATGATATGTTCAACATCGGGTACTGTAGTCGGCTAGTAGAAGCCTTGCCAAAATACATTTTTGACCAGGGTTCTAGGCATGGCATGGTGACTGCAGACCCCATCATGGATGTCGCTCAGCAACCGCTTCCCTTATTCAATGGAAATGCAGTGCTGCAGGATCCTGATGTGGCTTCACCTATAGAGCTTGCCCTTAATAAGTACAAAGGACTTGGCATGACATGCTAGCCGCCGAGCCTCCATTTTGTCCATCAGCAGCACCTCACAGAGGAGGTAGTCGAGGTAAGGCATCCTCTAGTTGGCCAGAGGGTTGGGCTTTGTCGCTGGAACTTCATCAAGCTCCATGACTTCAGGGTCGAATGGAGCCAACGGCTGGTTAGCCCCCGAGCCTAGGGTAGGCGGCCTATCATCGGCTTGTTCTGGCTCCTCATAGCGGACCGAGGGCTTGTACTGATCGCTAGCGAAGATGCCCATCAGCATCGGCTCTTGGCCAGATGCCGTTTTTGCTAGCGCGTCAGCTGCCTCATTGAGATGCCTCGGGATATGACTGAGCTCGAGACTGTCGAACTTTCCCTCTAGCTGGCGGACCTCTTGGCAATATGAAGCCATCTTGGTGTTGTGGCAGCTTTATTCCTTCATAACTTGGTCGATGACCAGCTGGGAGTCATCCTGGACGTCAAGCCATTGGATACCCAGCTCAACGGCGATGCGTAGGCCATTGATGAGTGCCTCATACTCGACCACATTGTTGGAGGAGGAGAAATGGATGTGAACCATGTACCTCATGCGTACCCTAAGGGGCGAAACAAAGACCAGCCCTGCGCCGATGCCTTTCTTCATCAGTGATCCATCGAAGTACATCGTCCAATACTCTTGGCCAATGGCTACTGGTGGCATTTGGACCTCAATCCACTATGCAATGAAATTAGCCAGCACTTGGGACTTGATGGCCATCCGAGGGGCATACGAAATGCCTTGACCCATTAGCTCAAGTGGCCAATTCACGATTCTTCCTGTGGCATCCCAGTTTTAGACAACCTCAGCTAAGAGGGAAGGATGTCACACCCATCACCGGATGCAACTTGAAGCAGTGGTGTAACTTCCTCTTAGCGATGAGGATGGCGTATAGGAGTTTCTGGATTTGGGGTAGCAAGTATTAGAATTGGACAAGACCTCGCTAATGAAGTACATAGGACGCTGCACTTTGAGGGCGCATCCCTCTTCTTCTTGCTCCACCACTAGGATGGCGCTGACCACTTGCATGGTGGCCACAATGTAGAGCAGAAGCAGTTCCCCATCGGTCAAAGGGACTAGGATCGAGGCCTTCATCAGAAGCTGCTTGACCATGTCAAGTGCCTCCTAGGACTCGGGCATCTAATCGAAATAGTCGGCCTTCTTCAGGAGCCGATAGAGGGGAAGACCTCATTCGCCGAGGCACGAGATAAAGCAGGTTGAGCACAGCAAGGCACCCTATAACTCATTGTACCCCCTTTATATCCTAAATTGGGCCCATCCTCATGATGGCCGAGATCTTCTTTGGGTTGGCTTCGATGCCATGCTTGGAGATGATAAAACCCAACATCATACCCCTTGGGACCCTGAAAATGCACTTCTCGGGGTTGAGCTTAATGCTGTTTTCTCAGAGTTTCATGAAGGTCTGCTCTAGGATCAGCTATGACCTGGTCAGCCCATTTGGACTTGACCATGATGTCATCCATGTAGGCCTCAACGGTTCACCCGATGAGGTCCCCGAAACATTTTAGCATACAACGTTGGTACATAGCCCCCGCAGTTTTTCAGACTGAACGACATCATAATGTAGCAGAATGATCCGAATGGGGTGATGAAAGATGTCGTGAGCTGGTCGGACTCTTTCATCGTGATTTTATGGTACTCGGAGTATGCATCAAGGAAGTAAAGGGTTTCACACCCTGAGGTTGAGTCGACTACTTGGTCTATGCGTGGCAAAGGAAATGGATCCTTTGGACACGCTTTGTTGAGAGCCATGTAGTCGACACACATTCTCCATTTCTCACTCTTTTTTTTTGTACCAGAATGGGATTAGGCTAACCACTCGGGGTGGTATACTTCCTTGATGAACCCGGCTGCCAAAAGCTTCACAATCTCCTCACCGATGGACCTACGCTTCTCCTTGTTGAAGTGACGTAGGTGCTGCTTCACTGGCGTGGAGACTAGCCTGATCTTCAAGGCATGCTCGGTGACTTCTCTTGGAATGCCTGGCATGTCCGAGGGTTTCCACGCAAAGATGTCTCTGTTGACACGGAGGAAGTCGATGAGTGCACTTTCCTATTCAGAGGAAAGCATGGTGCCAATGTGCACCACTTTGCCCTTGGAGCTGCTGGGGTCTATGAGGACCACCTTGGTGCCCTCTATAGGCTCAAAAGACCTGGCCGACCATTTGGGGTCGGGTGCTTCTTCAACAACCTCCTTCCTAATGGCCACAAGTTCCTTGGAGGCAACGATTGTTGTGGCGTGTTCGTAGCACTTGACCTCGCACTCATAGGCCCAGTTGGAAGGAGGTGCCAATGGTGATGACCCCGCATGGTCCTGGCATCTTTAGCTTTAGATAGGTGTAGTTGGGGACGGCCATGAACTTCGCGTAGCATGGACATCCTAGGATGGTGTGGTAGGTTCCGTGGAACCTGACCACCTCGAAGGTAAGGGTCTTCATCCTATAATTGGTCAGATCCCCAAAGGTGATGGGTAGATCAATCTACCCAAGTGGCATGGCCTACTTTCTAGGCATGATGCCATGGAAAGGCGCTTCGGTCGGTCGGATGCGTGATCAGTCGATGCCCATGGCGTCGAGCATTTCAGCGTACATGATGTTGAGGCCGCTGCTTCCGTCCATCAGTACCTTGGTGAGCCGCTTTGTGTCGATGATTGGGTCGACCACAAGTGGATATCTCCCTAGTTAGTGGGATGCTCTTCGGGTGGTCGGTCCAATCAAAGCTTATGGCGGACTCCGACCATCGAAGGAAGGTAGGCACAGCCTGCTCGACTATATAGACCTTGCGGCATGCAAGCTTTTGGCGATGCTTGGAGTCATAGGCCTACCGACCCTCTAAAGATCATGAGGCAACTAGCCAGCGTCAAAAATCCACTATCCTTCCCCTCGGCATCATCCGCAGATGGCTTGGGGTCCTTCCTATGCTCCCCCTTGTTGGTGCTTCTAGACAAGAACCTGCTTCATGAGACCGCAGTCCTTGTATAGATGCTTGATGGGGAAAGCATGGTTTGAACATGGTCCTTCGAGCAGATTCTCAAAGTGGTTTGGGGTGCCCTTGGTGGGCTTCCAACCCCCTTGCGGTTGGCAGTGGCCACGAGCGAGCCCTCTTGCCATTGCTTGTTCTTCTTCTTGGTGGGACGGTTGGAGGTGCCTTCATTGGTGTCCTCATCCTGCTTTGCCTTTCCCTTGAGGCGATCAAAGATCGCTCCAACCACCTCCTTGCACAAGGCATGGCTGGTGGCGATGTCGAGGAGCTCCTTGGTGGTTCACGGACCCTTACATCCCAGCTTGTGAACCAAGGACTCATAGGTGGTCCTAGACAGGAAGGCTCCTATGACGTCGGCGTCGGCGACATTAGGTAGCTCATTGCACTACTAGGAGAAGCGCTAGATGTATCCACGGAGAGTTTCCCTGGCCTTCTGTTGGCAGTATTTTAGATCCCAAGGGTTCCTAGGACGCGCGTATGTGCCCTAGAAGTTTCCCATGAAGTTCTCTTTTAGGTCTGCCCAACTTTGGATTCTGTTGGGCGGAAGGTGTTCCAACCATGTTCACGCCGAATTAGCCAGGAACAATGGCAGGTTATGGATAATGAAATCATCATTATCCGCTCCACCGGCTTGACAAGTAAGCCGATAATCCATGAGCCACAGTCCGTGATTTGTTTCACTAGAGTATTTTGGGATGTTGGTCGACAATCGGTATCACGGTGGAAAGTCGGGGCTCAGGCTTTAGTCCTTGCCACTATCATAGCATCCACCATGATGAGGGTGGTAGCCATGGAGAGCCCCCTCAATCACGTCACCATGGGCACGCCTACGGGCATCGAGGGTGTCACACGCATCATGGTTGCGGCTAAGACACTAGTGCACCAGGACCGTGGTGTGTGGCCTACCACCTCGCTATGCCTGGTGGACTAATACATCCATGTTGGGTCACTCTGAGGGCGCACGCTGGCTGGCGTCAAGCTCGCGTCGTTAGGACAATGAGCTCTTAGCCTGTTGTACCGCTGCATGCTCAAGTAGCATGCGAATCTCACGATGGGCCCAATGATCCTCGGGCGTCATGGGCCTTGGAAGCCCCTAGAGCATGGCCACCGCAACAGTGATGTTCTGGCTCACCCGGGTGAAGTGTGGGAGGGCTTCATCATCCTCGATGATCCTCTGGTTCATGTCACGGGCCACGACACGTGCATGCCCACCGTCTCCA
Organism: Miscanthus floridulus; assembly: GCF_019320115.1. NCBI lineage: Eukaryota > Viridiplantae > Streptophyta > Magnoliopsida > Poales > Poaceae > Miscanthus > Miscanthus floridulus. The sequence goes on along the minus strand of NC_089583.1, from coordinate 1,139,959 downwards.
TGGTGCTCGATCTCTTGCTCGAGCTCCACGTGTTCCTGCTCGAGCTAGAGTCATGCTTCCTTAAGCTCTTGGTGTTGGGCCTTCAGCTGCTCCACCCATAGGTGAGGTGGGGCCCCTACATCCCTCTCGACCTCGTCATCGAGGTCATTTGTTGGGGTAGCCTCTCCCTCATGGATGCTTTTGACATGTCCCTCGGGGGAACCTGCCACAAAACATTCATGAGAAGGGTGATGGCTCCCCCTACTGGACTCAAGAGTTGGAGGGTGACCCTGAATTCTCCTATGAGGAGGTCGTAGAAAGATTCTGCAACATATTCGGTCATCCCCATGAACTCATTGTTCGTAGGGAATGGAGGCGTGCGTTGCGCCATAGGGTCACCAATGGTCTCTGTAGTGTTGTGGAGACCGGATGGGAGCACTGTTGGGGCACTTCGGATGAGGTATTTTGGGGAGAGTGGCTCTCCTCTAGCAAGCTACGTCATGACATTGGTGAACAAGAAGGTGAGGTGGCGCAAGCCCTCCTAGGACCGTCGGGGTCCTAGGAAGGCTCCGATCTGGCGCTCTAGCCTCCCATAGTCGAAGCTGAGGAGCTGGTCGCTCCCTGGGGCACGGGCCTCTAGTGCATGTAGCTATATCTCCTCAAGCGCCTCGTCGATCACGTCGAGGCTGGTGAAGTGGAGAGGTCGACATTGTGTAAGCGTGGTGCTTATACGTTGTTTACCTTTGGATACACCCTATATTCTGGGTCATGTGGTAGATCATGGATGTGACACTCCCATTTGAGTCCTTTGTAGCTCACTCCCCAAATATAGGCGCACGTAGGGTTCAGCTACGAAGGAAGACCAAGCTCAGTTCTTAGTCTTTCGTAGTAATATCCCTTATGTGTAGATATGACGATGATCTTAGCAATGATTACTAGGTATAATTGCACCAATCAATGTATGCTTTGACTTGTAATTAAGAATGACTTAAGAATTATTCCTCTAATATTCTACCTGACTATGTTAATGCCATAGAAAGAAGTACTCTGAGTGATTTGTTATTATCATTGATCAATACTTATTATATGTATATATCTTATCCCTATGACTTACCCCTGTTATGAGTAGAATATTGGTTATGGTTTACTTCTCCTTCAATAGTATAAGTTATCAATACATGTCTATGCTAGACCTTCCCTGTAGTAAAAATATAAATAATGATACTTGGAATACTCTCGGGTAAAATTCTACAATGGTATATTATCTGTGCGCTTGCAGATCCTTTTCATTCATATATTTATCTATTCTTCCTAGTCACATAATTAATAAAGAACTGCTTAGTATTATTCTAGTAGTAATGCTATGTAGAACCAACAAGTATCTCTGATATTATCACTAGGGATGACAACCTAGTAAAATTAGGAGATATAGGTTTATAATAGGTGGCTATTTAAAGACAAGTGACATGTTAATAAATACCAACAAGCATTTCTGGCGTTGTTGCTAGAGACTAGATTTAAAACTCTATTCTTAGTAGCGACGCTAAGAAATGTCAACACATATGTAAGTGATGGTTGTGTTACTCTTTTTATATCAAATACACAATGCCTTTTGTATCAACAGAAAGGCATGTGCAATTTTAACAGAAGGACAAAAACAAAAAGGACGCATGACACGATCAAGAAGTGCTCGTTGAAGAACATGATTGACCTCATGAAGATGTTGATGCAGTGGGAATCTTCAACAACTTCTATACCAGTAGCAACACGGGACTGAGCGATGTTGCAACAGAAGCAGTGGTAAGTACCTTCATTTGCTTTCCTTAAAATCTGTTGAAGCCATTGGCATAAAAGAAGAAAAGTAGGAGGAGCCTAAAGTGGCACCATCATTTTGAAGTTGTAACATTACAACAGTTAATATGTTGCCTATGCATTGTGCTTTTGAATCTCTGTTGACAGTAGGCTGAGGAAGACCTATGCATTACTTGTAATGAAATAATATCTTAGTTCTATAATTTAAGTCCTCTTCCTAATGTTTACTCTTTGGTTTTCAGCAGGAAGCTATGGAAACTATACGAGCAGAACCAGTTGCTAATGTTGTTTCCAAGGTCCTCTCCCAGGCAGCTACAACACCTTTTCTTTGAAGAATGCTGGTATCAGGACAAGCTGCTATAGACTTCAAAAATGGCTTGCTGCTCATCAGGAAAGTTCAGCTGTCCTCACTGAACAAGTGGATCAACTAAAGAGGAAAACAGAAAACAGTGATAGGGAGTTTGAGGAGTTCGAGAAACAGCAACAGGAGAAGTATAATAAGCTCCGTGAGCATATCATGCTCTTAAGCGTTGATAACTCTGAGTCTTGTTGATGCAGTGAACATGTGGTTTGTTTGCTGTTTTGATGTGCAATTTTAATGGCTTGATATGTGAACTATGTTAGTGGTTTGCTATTGAGCTAAACTGTTGTTATTTCATTCAGGTTCAATATAATTATACATGTAGTCATTTTGTGCAGCAGTGTATATCTAAAATTATTTTCTCTGATGTAATGATTGGTGTGCACGTGGTAGATTTGACATAGGTACGTTGTTAAATAAGAATCTGACACATGAACGAACCAATGAATGACACGTGTAACAACTACGATAGGGACACATGGGCCAATACAAATAAAATATGTGGTACAAATCAGTCCTACCATGTGGTCGAATCAGAAAAAGACACGTGGGTAGCTCAGGGCGTGACATGTGGCCCAATAAAATACCAACACGTGAACGAACAACATCGAGACATGTGGTCGAGTAAAAGAAAGACACATAGGGTATTGTAGTCACGCCACGTGGACCAATAAAAATACGACATATGGTCTAATGAAGAAGTGACATGTGACCCAACCGCAACACGACACGTGTGCCAATAGAAAACTGACATGTGGAACAACCGGATCCCGACACATGGTCCAGTAAGAACTTGAAACGTGCAAGAACCAGAGATGACCACGTTGTGCAATAAAAGGTGACACGTACCCGAACCATCTTCAATGCAAACGGCTATAGCATGTACATGTGGAAAAGCATCTTCAACGGAAGCACCCACCAGCGTAGCTACCCCTTGCCACCATGCCAAAGAAGTTCTATGACGGTCAGTTTTCATCATAGATCTATCAACTTCTAGGACGATTGCAAGAATGACGCGACTTCTATGACGAACTATTTTTCGTCATAAATTCATCACAAAACTAAAATTATGATGAATTTAGCTTCTTCAATGACGAAAGTTGTTCGTCATAGAAGTGGATATTTCTAGCAGTGATAAAAAGAGATAAAAGAACATACACAGTGGTAATTGTTAACTGCAAATATGTACATGGGTATTGTTTTAAAATATGAACAAAAGAGAGCAAAGATAAACACCTTAAGAAATAGCTGAGTCCTAAATTTATCCATGGACTTTTAATGCTTACTCCCTCTATCCCAAAATAAGTGTTGGTATGATATCCGTGTCGGTCAAACTTTGTTAAATTTAACTAGGTTTATAAAAAATATTAGCAAGATTTGTATCTTTAAATTAGTTTATTATAAAAATATACTCAACAATCTATCTAACAATACTAATTATATGCTATAAATATTATTATTATTTTTATATATAGTTGGTCAAAGTTAAAGCGTCTTAGAAAATGAGAATGACACTTAACGAAGGGAGTATGTCTTTAAAATGTACTCACTCATACAGGAGCACGTATTGCACGTAGTGATAGACTGTAATAATTATTTGAAATGCTAACTACAAAACAACTCCTGGTGGGCCACGACTGTAGAAGATGGCGAGACGACGATGCATGCGCCTCCTGCCGACACATGTAGATGATTGTGATGGCTACCTAGAGAGTGCAAAAAGATCTTGGTCTCGGTTCCACTTTTATGAATCATCCAAAAAGCAACTGCTGAGAGATAGGGCTGGCCGACTAAACAAGTGGATAGCTAGGGATCACGTCACCTCTAAATATGCCCTTAAAGAGGAAAAATGTATATATACTAATTACCTTGATATAGATGTCCTAAAAAGCATCAGAATTGACGTTTCAGCTTTCTATCCAGGAGTTACCGGTGAGCGAAGTTTAATTGGCTGGTTTCCAACCTGGTTTAAGTCTATGACTTGATTGGTGCGCTCATATTTTTCTATATATTCCAAAACTCTATGATGAGATTGTCAACTTCAAGATCTGTTGTTTTTTTGAAAGACTAACATTTATTTCTTAAAGAAACCTGCCATTGTATAAGGTAGTGTGTATAGATGAATTTTTTTTTTTTTTTTGCTAACGTGGTCAGCATGAAAACCGTGTATAGTTCCAAGCATTGAGACTGCCCTTAAGGTCAATCTCAATAAGGGTTTCATGAGAGTTCATGGGCATTAAATGTGCTGACATGTCACTTTATTGATGAAGAGAGATAATAAAAGTTTCATGGCCATAGAGAGAGCTTTATGGGGATGAAACTCTTCTACACTGTTTTCAAGATATGGGTGTGTTGAAAACTAGGACATGAAACGCTCACTGAGACTGGTCTAAGAAACAACCTCTAAAAACAGGGTTGTTTCCAGAGTTGGGTCTTACACACAAAAAAATCATGATTTTTTATACGAAGTTAGATGAAGAACTTTAAATAAAAGTTGTAGAGATGGACACGGTATACAATGTTGCAGTTGAGATCGTTTAGAGGCCCAAGTATTTGTTTCAAGTTCTCCTATTTCAAAAATTCAAAATTTTAAATTGTTTATTTGGCCTTAGATGTCGATATGATCTATACAAAAGTTGTAGCTTTTTATGGGTTCTACAACTTTGTAGTTGAGAATTTTTTTAGTTTATGATCATTTAGTGTCCCAAATATTTATTTAATGTTCTTATATATTTGAAATTCAAAATTTATAGAATATTTAAACACAACCTTGGATGTTGACATGGTTTATACTGCAAGTTCTTGACATGATCTACATCTTTGTTGTTGATAAGTTTTTTTAGATAGTTTAGGATCTATAGGTCATACTATTTTTCTATAATTTTGCTTATGGCTTTTCCTCTGGAGGTTTTCTCGTATAGAGTTTACAATAAGAATAATTTTCTCTTTATTTCCTCGTTGGTTTTTAAAAGAGTTTTATCAACATATTGATATTTAGTTTCTTAGTTTTTTTTCAGAGGATATTTGGTGGAGTTATATATTAACTTAGTCCAAAATGAAGATTACAATGAGCAAACTAATCGTGGAGGAGTGTTAGAAATAATTAGTTAGCGATATATTTATGATAATCACATTATTGGTAATAATCGTACAATGGACGACCCTTTTGTGAAAAGGCCAGCCGTCTATGAAGGGACATGTAAACAACCTTTAAATTGCAGTTGTATATATATAAACATCAACGTATGTGATGATCGATCGATACTCATCCATGATCAATACGGATGAATCATAGAAGAATTATTTTACAGATGTCATAATGTAATATATAAGATCGATTGCTCGGTAATGAAATTGAAATTGTAAGTGTCATGGGAAAGGTACGTGTGCCAGCGGTGAGGTCGGTCAGTCGGACGAACAGCATCATTCATGGTCGTAAAGTTATGTTTCTCAAAGATGGCTATATATGTCACACCACATAGCTTTCATCTACATATATCAAGCGAACGATATCCACTTGCCGACATCTATATCTATAGGCCAACAACATATATACCGGCTAGCTGGTTGGCTATGTAGCGCACACAAAAAAATAAGACGACAGATCAAGCAGCAGTGTTTCACATGTACTTGAAGTTTTTTCTGTAAACTGCTAGCTGTGAACATGTCCGTGGGGTTGCAACATGACATACAATTTACTGAGCAATGCTTGTGCCAATAATATTGAGTTAGCTATTTTTCTCTTTTGGTTGTATGTTCTCCTCTTTGTTGAGGTGTGAGTCTAAGTGCTCTTTGTAGTATTTTGTAAAAAAAAGTGCTCTTGTAGTAAGCACTTTGCGCAAAAACCAAAATGTACATTGATTATCAGACCTACAGAGGCCACTCTGAATGAATGAAATTAGGTGCGGGATCCTCTCCCCTTCCGTCGACTTATCAAAAAAAAGTACTCTTGTATCCTTTTGGCTGTGTATACCCTTCGTAGATATAGAGGTCGGATTAATAAATCTATTATCTAAAAAGTTATTTTTATTGGATTTTATTAGACTGGCCCCAACTTTAAATAATTAAAATTAATTCTAAGGATGATACAGTAAATGCTAGTTTAATAAAAGTGTCATGGTTTGATCTCCGACCCTAAGTGCTAGGCCAAGTCGGGCCGAAAGGAGGGCCCTGCCAGTCGAAGTCTAGCCCAAAGCACCCTGGTCGCGCGCATAGGAGGGGAGCGACTCCCCCCCCCCCCCCCCCCCCCCCCCCCCCCCCCCCCCGAGTCGTCTGCCTCCTCCTCTTTGGAGGAGTCTAGAATAGAGCAAAATTAGGGATAGAAATACATATGGATAAGAGTAAAAGGAAATAGAGATTGTTTAGGAAAGGAGAGTCCAAATCTATGAGGACTCCACTTGTATATTGCTTCGAGGTCAAGTCCCTTAAGAACTCTAAATATAGGGGTCATACACTCATTATAATCAAGAAGAAAATAGAGGATCTATCCTCCTTTTCTCCATGTTGCCCTAGGCCAGTCGCCCCCTCCCTCTCCCTCATCCTCTTCACCGTCCCAACACCCCAAACCAATCTACACCTATCACAAAAAGATTGATCTAGTATGGAAAACTAATTGGAGATTGACTCAATTTAAATGAGTGGCCGCTATTTTCTGCACCATTGTGAGTTTAATGAAGGTGGAAGATGAACAATATGGTCGCACACATGCCACGATGCCCATGGGCTGAAATAACCAGGCGATGACATACATTTTCTGCTCGCAGGGTGTAGCTATTTTCATATTTGTATCTTAGCCTTTAGGACATATATGGCCCGACGTATATATATACAAAGCTTGTGATCATGCTAGACCATCTGTGGTAGAATGATTGGCAACTATGCAAGTATACGTGGTTAAACTTATTTTATATAATAGTCTGATTCTATTATAACAATATACTAAAAAAATATGGGCTCCTTCGATTTTTTTTTTCAATTCGTGTAGTAAGATTTTGAGTATATCTTAAAATGAGTATATAAAGATACTCGATGATGAGTATATATAGCAAAATCCTCACATTTCATACATTGATAGTACATGCACAACAATCTGGGTCGCTTCTCCAAATTAACATGCCGACAAGAGATACATGTGGACAGGTGTAATATCGAACGCACCTTGAGGACTAGGCGCTGATTGATTGATGTGGATATCCGATGGATTATGACGCTGTCGATGCAGGTACAGGGAACTGAAAGCTGCTAGGTCCTGACTGAATTTTTGCACTGGTATTCGTAGTTAGTGACGCAAAATGCTGGCTGGCTGGCCTTAATTTAGGCATCCCGGCCCGGCCGAAGAAAAGATGCAAGGACCAATGGCATGCATGAACGGTTAGTTGGGCATAGCTTAGAGGTGTTTGATACAGGTGATGACTAAAGTTTAGTCCTTTTAATTGACATCTAAACATTCGATGTGACAAAACTAAACTTTATTCAATATCAATATTGTACCTAGATTCTGTACCTGTGTGTATATATATTGAAATTCATACTGTATTTCATAAAGAAACTAAGATATAATATTATCTCTCTCTATATAATACAATACTATATCCGTCTCAAAATAAATGACTTTATTGGTCTGGTCAAGAAATTTTTTGAGGAAACCAAAAAAATATATGGTGCACAAAAAACAACGAGAGATAAAAAAGGTGAAGATAAAGATGTATTAGGATAAAAAAGAAAGATGTACTAAAAATAAAAATATATTAGAATACTATAAGACTAAATATTTAGGATAAAATTTGAATAATATATGTTCTATCTATTTCAGGACAGAGGATGTATCGAAATGCATCACCAGGTCGCTATACACTGCTACTTTTTTTAGGAAGAAGAAGAAGAATCAATCACACGACACTGTTGTAGCGTATCACCACACTGTACGTGATCGACGTGCAAATCTATCCACCTTTTGCCTTTAGCTCTCCGATCTCCATCAGTGGCCAATCGAATTCAACGTCGCCGATCGGTTCATCGTCAGCTTGATCAATCGCACGTCAAATCAGAAAGGAATTGAAATTGAAATCCATACGATTTATCTACTAGTGCTACAATTCCCTTCGTCCCTTTTTAGCTGTCGTTACAAAATACGTGTCGACTTAATATAGGTACGTGTCGACTTAATATAGGTTTGTAAAAATATTAATAATATTTATATCTTTAAATAAATTTATTATAAAAATAAATTTAACAATCTATCTAATAGTACTAATTACATATTATAAATACTAATATTTTTATATATATTTGGTGAAAATTGAGTATATTTAATTTCTTGAGAACGATAGATAAAAAGGGATGAAGTGTGTGCTAGCTAATAATAATGCAAGCATTATCATCCGGAGCTCCCTTGTTCACAGTCTCTAGTTATTAGCTAGGTAGCGCTGTGATTTTGTATCTTATCTAGATCAACGAAAGCTACTCTCTATTTTAAATTATAAATTGTTTTAGTTTTTCTAAATACATAGTTTTTCTATGTCGAAAGGTGCCGGATCAACCATACACCAACAGGATTATATCACTACTACCACTTCGAGCCTTGGGTCTCGGTTCCGAGCCCCAATCTTTTGGTTGTCCCTCTCTCTCTAGTTCTACAAATCGTACTAGTTTTTGAAAATAAAATATTATAAATTTGTTGAACTGAAATCACAATCTACGCCCTTATGGATTTTGGTGACATGGATGTTTAAAGACCAAAATAGAATTTGCTAAGCCTTGAGCAGAGCCGATTTAAAGTGAGATGATGAAAAGTCAAATTCATTTCGAATTTTCGATTCATGGAGTGCAATAAAGAGGCATCTCAAACTAAAAAGTTTAATTCTAGATATTGAGATATAATATAAGGATGCTAACACTTTTAAAGCATCTATAGTTTTCAAATGTATGGTTTTGTATACCCTATCCCGCCACATTCACCAAAATACTCATGCGTGTACACAAGTTCATTTGTTGCTTCCATCTCCCTACTCTTTCTAGTATGCCCCATTGTCTGCGAGCAGCACACGACCTCCTATCTCTAGCTCCATCTCCTGATACTTGGAGACAGCATTGAGCTCATGCATTGTGCCTGCATGCTCGTCATCCAGAGGAGGTAATGAGTAGGCAACCAGAGGAGGTAATGATGAGTGATTGTCAACATAATTATGTTTCGGCTAGTCCTTGACAAATAATGGGAAACCAAACAAAGAAAAAAATTGAAAAGAAACATTTAAATCTGGACATTCCTGGGCCTTGCTGATTCGTAGTGGGCCATACCACGGAAAAGGCCTGATCCTAGTAAACATGCAACTGGGCTGAACCACATTCCATTCATGCTTTTTTGAGAGCCCAGCTCGGTCCATGGCAAATCGCATCAATTGCAGATTATTTCTTTTTTGTTAAAAAAAAAGAATCAAAATCGATCGCCGCCGGTGACAGGGACGAGATGGACGCCGGCGGGGGCGGCGTCTTGGCCGCCGTTCTCTGCATGCTGCTAGTCTTCGCCATCTTCCCCCTCCTCCTCTGGCGCCGTCGCTCTGATGCCGCCGCCGATAACCACCGCGTCCCGCCCCAGCCCCTCCAGGAGGATCAGGTGCTGCACGGTCGCGCGGCGGCGCGACGGATGCGTCGGAGGCCTGGGGCTGCCGGAGCAGGCTCCTCCTCTGCCGCGTCAACCAGCCGCAATGGTACCACAACAGCCAAAGCTCAACCCCACCCCCACCCCCCCCCTTTTTTTTTTCCTCTTCGCCCTAACCCTAGCCCCGGTCCTGGGCTGTGCAGTTGTAGAGGACGACGCGGAGAGTGATGGGGAGGAGGTCCCCGAAGGTCGCAACGTCCCCAGATCCTCCAAAAAGGAGAAGAAGAGTCAAGAGCGAGAGGCGCAGCGTCAGGTTGGTTACTCACTGCAACGCCAAGTCCTGCCATATGTTTCTGCCAGTGCTTACACTTGCAAGCTTGCTGGTAAATTGTGTTCCGATGATTGCTGCCATTCCCTGATGCAATTTCAGCTGCACGAGCAGATTTAGTTCGTCTACTGTATGTATTTCAGTGTGTTGCAACACAGATTCAGTTTGTTTATTTATTTGTGGTTTGCACATTTAATTTTTGTCATGTTTTACATATTCTGTATCTGGCAAAAGTGCCGACTTACTGTGATTGGTGCTGATGTCGAAACGGAGCTTGGAAGCCAATTACAATTATGTCTTTCATGTAATTCCTTGATGGTTCTGATTTGTCTTCAGAAAGGAAAAAAAAAAAACAGAAAGTGACATGAAACAAACTCTTTTCTTGCAAGGCTGAAGAAGCTGCACGGGATTCAAGGAGGAGTAAACAAGACCGATACGATGAAATGAGGAGGAAGAAGGATGAGGAGCGTGAGGCACAAGAGAGGCAATTGGTTAGGGATTCTATTTGCTGATAGTTCTGTTCTTTGATCATTGTTGTCATGTTTTCAGTTATAATTCTAACTAGCTAATGAATTGATCTATAGGAAGAAGAAGCTAGGGCACGGAAAGCAAAGGAGGAGGAGGCTGCTGCTTTAGAGTTTGAGAAATGGAAAGGGGCCTTTTCTGTTGATGCTGAAGGTACAACAGAGAGTGAGACGCAAGACGATGGTCAGGGTTTGCTCCACAACTTTGTGGAATACATCAAGGTTGTGAAGCAAGTGTCTTTACTAGTTTACTTGTGCTCTCATGACTATGCTTATTCTCAAATTTGACAACCAGAAAAATTATCTCCCCATGATGAACCATGATGTCCGCACAAATAGTTGGGGCTCTGTTTAGCCTCTTGTCTACACACAGATACCATTTCATCTCCTCTACATTTAAGTCTGTCAAATATCTTATGAGAAGTTGTCACAATGCATCTTTTTTATCAAGTATTTTGAAGGATGCAGTATTGTTCTGCCATGTTCTAGAGTATACTTTTTGCCAGTATCTATGTGGTATGATATGCTTTGATATGTAAACTGGTAACTGACAAACTTCGCTGTTACCTTTTCCTTCTCTAAACTTCAGAAGCAGAAGTGTGTTCCCCTAGAGGACCTAGCGGCAGAGTTCAGGATGCGAACCCAGGTACTTAAAAATTATGCGTAAGAGGTTCAAATGTTGTTATGAATAACAGAATTAACTTTCCATGCGCTATTATTTTTAAATAGAAATAGTGATAATGCCCATTAGATAGGTGTTGATAGCTTACAACTGATGCCCTGTTTACTACATTGCTAATTTTGCTATTGCACTATTGAAGTGGTAATTTCCGAAGCACTATTATGTTTAAATAAATAGAAATAGTGTTAAATCCATTTGTTAAGTGTTGGTAGCTTACTACTGATACCCTGTTTTCTACATTGCTATTGCACTATTAAATTGGCAATTAAAGGATGGTCTTCTGTTTTGCAAACCCATTACTGCGTGGTGTTTTCAACTGGCGAGCTGCCTCCATTTTGTCTTGGTCTGATAATTATTTTAAAAAAAAAAAAAATCTTCTCCTGCTTTTTCAAGTTCATTAAACCTGTATGGAAGGTAAATTACTTGGGACAAATCTCAACATATATGCCTCATGCCATTCATAGAAATTGGGGCCCCACATAAGGCTCCTTTTGAGGAAGCCATGAAGCAATTACAAGGATAGCATTTTAGGATGACACACAAACAAGACCAGTGATATTTTTTCGAAGGATGACTCTGAGACAAAGCATTGTTATTTTTAGATTAAAAAACAACTCCACAATGCCGTCATTGGATGGGTTTAAACCACGCACACTGAGGCATTAAACATAGTTATGGTCTCCAAGCGGAATTTCCGGCTAATTTTATTTTTAATCTGAAGAAAAACATTTCTGAGCTAGTTGGCAGCGTTTGGAATTGTGAAATGATGATTTCCTGAACTTATCCTAGCCCATTGGAAAGAGGAAGAAAGGCGCTTCAGCTCCACCCGCCGACTCCCGAGGGGCCGCCGCAGCCCTGACGCTCTGCGCCGTGCCTCTGTTTCCTCTTTCGCACCTCCCTTTTCCTCCTCCGTTCTCCTCTGGTTCTCCCCCTTGGCCCTCCTGCCTCTGGCATCCCATCATCCATCGAGGCACCAGCACTGGCGACTCGAGCAGCTAGGCTAGGGGCACGCTGGCAGATCCGTGTTTGCAGCAGCCCGCCCGGCCGCACCTTCTGCCTACTGGGCTACTGGCACTGGCCAGGTCGCCTGTCGCCCCTAGATCCCAGCCAGTGAAGGCCAAGGACAGCGCCCCGCGGTCCATGCAGCCCTGCCCCCTGCCCTCTGCTGGCCTGCTCGTCTGCTCGTGACTTGTCTGCTCCTGCTGGCTGGTGCCTGATGGCCTGCTCCACTACTCCTGCAGTCCTGCAATGCTGCCTAGTAGTTGCTGCACAGAGGAGTAGAGGACAGATGCATAGAGCCACAGACCAGATAGGACAGATCCACAGGGAATCATTGCGAGTAATCGAGTATCGATTTCTGATTTTTATTTCATTATTAAGGAGTTTTAAGCTGCTGCCATTCTGTTCAGTTTCCCCAATCTGTTCTATTGAGCTGACTTGTCCTCTTAATCTACTTATGATCATGTAAATTGACCTCTTTTACTAAAAATTACTTCATAGAATGAAATTATACTATTATCTATTCATATCTATTGGTGTACCATCAGTAAGATTCTAGCCTACTATTATTTAGCCCCCCCTTTAACTCATTTCTGGATCCGCCACTGGTTTTGACAATCATACCGTTAGAAATAATCAGTAATCTCACAAATATTCTATTGATGTAAACTTGAATGACTATCAAGAACGTTATCCTTGTGGGGAACTCGGGATTGTTTGATCCATCTTATTCTTTGGGACCTATTTCCCTCTGTTTTGGGGTGCCATATTGATTGATCCATAATGTACTGGCATCAACTGTATTATTTTCCTTTTCTCTCATTACCTCACTATTTTGCAGGACTGTATCAATCGAATTGTCACTCTGGAAAGCATGGGTATGTGACTTCTGTTTGATTTTGTAAACTCGGCTGCCCTTCAATTGGTAACCATGAATAAGCCTTGATAGTTTATACTAACCAGATGATTCCTTTGTTTTGCATGTAACAGATAGGTTATCTGGTGTGATGGATGACCGTGGGAAGTTCATCTACATCTCCACTGAAGAGATGAAGGCAGTTGCAGAGTACATCAGGAAACAAGGGAGAGTGAGCATATCACATCTGGCTAACAACTCAAACCAGTTTATCGATTTGGAGCCGAAGGCCCAGTACGAGGAGGAGAGCCAGCAAGATGACGGTGCAGCAGCAGGCACAGAACCATGAGAATTCCTTGGCCTGGCAGCATGCAGCATACTCTTGTGTTTCTGCGCTCAGGGATGTTCTGTAGTGACTTCTTAAGTTGCGCTAACATGGTTCGAGTTGGACACTGGCCATATTTGTAGTGGTATAATTAATGTACTTGTGCTGACATGCTAAATATCATCATACCATGTAGAACAGAGAACTTGAGGGTTGGAATTTGAGAGCGGGCTACCGAAGAGAGATTTATTGCAATCCATCTGGATCTGATGTTTTCAAGCGCTAGTATTATGAAGAAAAAGAATCGAACTTTGATGCTCTGCTCCTTGCATTCATACGTCTTTAACATTTCCATGGCCATGCACCGAAACTGAAGATGGAAGTGGGCAGATAAGAAGATGATGGCGCACGGATCCATCCATGGAATTTGAAACGTACACAGGGAGGACGGCATCAGTACCAGTACTGCACGCGCCGCAGAGGATGTCGTAGCGATAAGCTGCAGGCTGCAGTGCATGCATATAATTAGTTTTGTAGGAAGGAAGCCGGCCATGGCCAATGGTGTTCACATGGGGCGTGATTGGCTGCCATCGCTCGGCAGCCAGGCGCGCATCTGGGAGCGAGCCAGGTTCCTTGCATGCAGATGCAGGTTCAGTTGTTATGACATGAAAATATATAGATTTACTATAAAAAAAACATATTTAATGATGAGTCTATTGGTATATAAAATATTGCTATAATTTCATATAAATGCACGTGTGACTGTCCTTGCATGCAGGTTCAGTTGTCCACGACTCCATGTATATATGCACGTGTGACTGTGTGAGCCGGATAGCAACAATTCCCTCATGCATATATATACTTCACACATGATACATGTATGTATCTATAGATACGGATCTGTCCCTGTCCGTCATGGTATCATCAGCTCCATCTGCACATGCAGCTAGCCCATGCATCATGCATGCACGTATAGATTCAGAGTAGAGATTGTTAGATCGCATGACCAGATGGTGGAGCTGTTGTACTATACGGCCTCCTTCACCGTGACCAGCACCACCTCATTTTTTTTTTTAGATAATGGATAAAACAATATCCGGCCTCTACATCCATAGATGTACACAGCCCATTATTACAAAGTTTTGGAGGAAAAAGAGAGAGCCAGTCTTATAGATCGACCCGGACGCTAATTCAAATAGTATAAATGTTTCCATCCTTTATTGGATATCTCTAAAGCAATTATTTCTAATTTCTTGCTCATCGTAGAGAGCGCGTCCTTGGCTATCTCATCACGCTGCAGCTGGGCCCAAGAGCGTAACCAGTACGCTCCTCTGAAAATTACCTGCATCATAGAGTTAGATCTCATTTGATTAAAAACAACATCATTACGGCATCTCCAAATAGCCCAAAACATAGCAGCCACCCCCACCCAAATCAAATTTCTAATCCTTTTATTTTGATTAGTTAGCCAATTACCAAACATGTGGCTGATTGATCTTGGTTGGGTCAGACTAGTAGCAAAAAAGATAATCCTCTATATCATTTTGGTAAGGGGACAGTCTAGGAACAAGTGTTGGATAGTTTCATTCCCATTACAGCAGATGCACTTCTGACTCCCCTTCCAATTTTTCCTAGCGAGGTTGTCTTTGGTTAAGACGACACCCCTTTGCAAGAACCAAAGAAAGATTTTAATTTTTAGAGGAATTTTTATCTTCCAGATCTTCCTATGACGAAAAGGTGTTTGTGTATCTATAAGATAGAGATACATAGAGCGGACAGAGAATAACCCAGATTTGGTTAAACTCCATCTGAAGTAATCTGAACCTTCCACCAATTCGACATTTGAGATCCGTGCTACTAAACTAAGCCATTCTGCAAGTTTATTATCCACCAGAGCCCTTCTAAAAGAGATGTTTAGTGGGCTAGTAGTCATCACTTTTGAGACTGTTGCGTGAGGATCCCGCACTATATTATATAAGGATGGATATTTAAATTTCAGAGGCTTATCTCCTACCCATGTGTCGTCCCAAAACCTAGTGTTGGTTCCATCTTTAATATCGAATGAACCATTAGCCAGCACCTCATCTTTGATATGCATGAGTCCTCTCCAGAAATGAGAGTCATTGGGTTTGGCTGCCACCTGAGTTAGGCTCTTGGAGCTTAAGTATTTATTCCGTAAAAGAGATTGCCATATGCCTTCTGAGTTTAGCAGATTAACCAGCCATTTGGCTAGAAGGCATTTATTTTGCAATTGTAAATTTAGGATACCTAATCCTCCTTGGTCCTTAGGACGGCAAAGGATGTCCCATCTAGCAAGACGATATCTATGTTTATCTGAGTAGCCTTGCCAAAAGAACCTTGATCTATAATGATCCAGGTTTTTAATGACCCCCTTAGGGATCTCAAAGAAGGACATCATAAACATAGGTAGGCTGCTTAAGACTGAATTAAGCAGAACTAGTCTACCCCCATATGACAGGTATTTCGCTTTCCAACAAGAGAGTTTGTGTTCGAAACGATCTTCCACCTTTCTCCATTCAGAATTCAGGAGTTGTCTATGGTGCATTGGGATCCCTAGATATCTAAAGGGATATTCCCCTGTATTGCATCCAAAGAGACTAGTATAAAAGGATTCCATCTCTTTAGCTGCACCATAGCAGAAGACTTCGCTCTTGTGGAAGTTGATCTTCAGCCCAGATAGCTGTTCAAAAGCGCAAAGCAACAGTTTCAGATTCTGTGCTTGTTCTGGGTCGTGATCAATAAAGATAATGGTGTCATCTGCATATTGTAATATGGACAGACCATCGTCATAAGGTGGGGGACGACACCTCTATTGACCATCCTTTTCTCTTTATAGAGAGCTGCATATTGCATGTGATAGATTGGTGACATGGCTCCGTCTGGTCCACGTTGGTCTAATGACATGACTTGATTCCACACTCCTCATCATAGTTTCAACCCAAAACATTTGGGGGGTTCATGTAGCGTTTGTTGTAGAAAGCGTCATGATCTGAGTGTCCTGCTATAAATGAAGAATTGAAACATCATATCAAAACTGGGTCAAATGTCCGTTGTATATATGGTCATGAACCGCCATGGTTGTGGAGATGTTTGCAGCGGCCCTTCTATTTGCTATTGCATGCTGGTGAGCTACGCAATGAGCTAGATCGGTTTCTTAGGCTTGTCTCTTCTAATCGTTAGTCATGCTCTTTGTTTTAACTGATCTTGGAAGAAGCAACGCGATAGGCTCTGGCTGGGTACCCAAACGGTTGTTCTACACGACCTTAGATCCTCAAATCAGGGCTGCTTCGAATGTCCCTTCACTGCTGGATTTTGAACCAACACAACCAAACAGGCAGTGATGATGGTACACATCAATGCCGGTTCTTATAAACCAGTAGTGATCACAATCTTCAATACCGGTTTTACACAAAAAAATAAATAAATCTTCACTGCTGGTTTGTTACACGAGCCGACGGTGTTTTGTGTAGCCAACAATGTCGGTTTGTGTGATCGATCGACACTGATGATGGAAAAAAAACACTACCGATTCATCACACAGTCCGACAGTGTTGTTCCTGTAAGTACTTATTAGACATCATCAATTGTTTGGCTTTTTGAAAAAAAAAACAAGAATTGTATTTTTTTCGGAGGAAGTAATCCATTTATTCTCTCTCGGATCCCAATATTTAATGGGTGTATATAGGCCGGCCGGCATGCATGCAATGCAAGAGCGAGCTGCCAATACAATTAATCCAAAGCTGACATCCAGTCCCAGAGACCGAGTACGTATATGTGTTCGTGGTCCTTGATTCAATTCTCTCTGTATGGGCAGCGCAGGCCGGCACTAGGACGACGACGACGACGCAGATCGATCGAGCAGCGCCGCAGTGTTCACGTGCATCTATATATCTTTCCTGCTCGCTAGCGTCCATCGGTCGTCAGTTGAGTTTAGTTCAGCACAAGCCTAATTTCAGTGAAACAAAGGGCCATTATTACTCCGATCGATCTATGCGCGCTTTCATTCAGTACGTGTTTATTACGAGTGAGACCGTCATCATCTAATCTAATAATTAATAATCTTTGGGTTTAATTTTTTGCAAGAACCATTATTAGCTTGCATTACTATTGCTTCTGAATGAAACAGCCGAGATGCATGCGTGGAGTATACGTGTGGGTAACGTAGTAGGTGAAGCATGCCGAGATGCATGCGCATGACTACTAGCTATAGATAGATGGATGATCTCTCTCTCATCGCATCCGCCATGCATTGCATGCATCCATATTTCCCATTCCGATTCATGTGAACTGGCGACCGACGATGCGACGGACGCATTAGTTTGCTTGTCGTCCGACAAAGCGAGTTAGCAAAGTCAAAAAGCCTATCCACTCTTGTCGAATCAATTAATCATATGCATGCATGGTTAATTTCCACCAAAAATTTATATATTCACAAGCAATTATACCCTTGTTTGTCACGGCTTCTCTAACTGCTTCAAGAGCTATTTTTTTGTCAAACGGGGTAAAATAAAATGGCTTCACCCTGGAAGCCTCTTAAATCGTGCTCATACAAAGGTTTAAGGTGGGATGAAGCAAAAAATAATGTTTTCACCTGGCTTCACCTCACCCTGACGTAGGCCCTGCATGAGGTTCTGTGAGTGCATGTTTTAAGGAGCTCTACATGTGGACAACGACAATAATGACAGACATAGATCTTGATATCGATACTGGCAATCCAAGCGCGACGCCAAACAAATCAGATAAGCCAACAACAAGGAAGAGCGTGCAGAACTACAAATGCAAAACAGTTACTATTTCCACCGCTTTAGATTATAAAAGTCATTTTGGTTTTCTTAGATTTTTTAAAAAGGAATGGCAAGAGATTTGCCGCGAGTTTAGAAAACAAGAACGAAGAATAAGAGGGTTTGCCAAGTCCCTATAATAGACCTTAAAAACACAACTTAGTACGACTGTGAAAAGCCCGTATGGCTTTCCTAGATACATAGACAACTTTACTATGTGTCTAGATATAGTGTAAATATCTAGATAAATAACCAAGAACTATGTACTTAGAAATGTCAAATGAAACGACTTAGAACCCAGGGAGTAGCTAGCATACAGTAGACGGGCGCTAGCTAGCAATATATGTTGGGTCCACAAACTTACAGTTTAAGAGGAAACAAATAAGCATGCATCTCTTCTGCAGTTGCCGCATATATATGCTGCTACACTGTCGATCGGTCAGATAGAGATGGCCCAACGTATGTCTCAATCCTTCCTGCCATTGATGTCTCCACCACTTCTTCTACGTTGCACTGGTGGCCGGTCTCTGCCCCCTGCAGGAGTGCTCCAAACTTCCTGCATGCATGCATGCTCTCCCATCATCATGTTCAGACCAATCATGAGTAGCTACAATGCACGCATATTATCTTGATCTATTGTACCCAGAACCCCTTTTATTTAAATTTGTTATTAATACAAGTCCAGTAGGGGGAAACCCCTCCTATTTTCTTTTAAAAAAAAACAATGCACGCATATATATGCAGTTTAATTTCCATGAAATAAAGGACCCACAACACTAGCCAAATTAAAGCACCATATATTCTTTGCTGTGTGCCTTGCGTTACTACTAGTAGATACAATTAATTTGTAACATGCTACTCCTACTAGTGAATGATTTGCAGTATTATAATACCGTGCGTTGTTTGTTTGGATAAACTCCTTTTTTTCTCAAACACGTAAAAGGATTGTGCGTCTTTGTATTTAAGGTAGAGAAAATGTTCAATACAACACGCATTATTAACGGCAAGGATTGTGCGTCTTTGTATTTAAGGTAGAGAAAATGTTCAATACAACACGCATTAACGGCACACTAAGGGGTCAATAAATTGTATATGGATGCTCGGACCCTCCCTGGTGTACTGCAAGCTAATAAACTCATTCTTGCCCATGCATGTGGATCATTAGAAGGGAACGAATGAGATGAGAACTAATTTCCCCCTCTATTATTTCCTCCCAATCCACTCCAGCCCACATGAGGCCGGCAGGGCATGGGTTCAATTTATTGTTATTGAAACTAGTAGGCCTATGAGATGAGTCTGTGTTTTTACACATGCATGAAATCAAGCACCAAGTTACAAGAAAAGCTAAACAGATACAACATGCAAGAACGACCTTGAATTAATTGAGGGTGGCGAGAGGCAGAGCAAGATATTACGCACATACTGTATGTACTATATATTTTCTTCAAGTCGAGTTATGTATATAGTATGATGAAATCTGAAATGCTTAATTAGTAACTGACATCCTCCTTCGTCTTCTTCATTTTGCCACGGTTAGTTGTGTCGTATCTAGCTATATATTGCAGCAGCTAGAACCAGCAAATATATAGCAGAATATATAAGAAAAGAATTAAGAACATCTGAACATATATATACAACCAATAAGATATTTCGAGCTCTAACATACTACGTACGTGTACGTATATATATTGGTAGGTTAGGTTTTACGAACCTGCAGGTCTCCATTTATATTTAGCTGCACAAGTGGAGAGGAAGCGGTGTCCTGCAGTGGATCTTCCTCCTCTAGAATTCCGGTGGTTCCGACAAGATGAAGTACCTCGTCCTTGGTCTTCTTCACCCCTTTCTTCACCGCCTCCTTATTATCCTTGGCTTTGTTGGGCTTGGAGACCGTGGAGGTGGAGGCACTTCCTCTTCCACAGAGGACGCCGCCAACATCCCGCAGCTGCTGCTTCTCTCTGTTGGACGCCGACGCGTCCTCCTCCTCGTCAGAGGCTAGCTGCAGGAAGTAGGCCGTCCAGCCGCTGTCGGCGTCCTCGAAATCAGACGTCGCCGCCGCCGCAACAGATGCAGGAGCAAGAGCAGGAGATTGTTGTTGTTCTTGGTGGTGGTGGCTGTAGTAGCTGTTGCCGTAGAACGCAGTAGTCCGAGATGAGCTGATAGATTCCTCCATTGCAATTTTATCCATCTATATCTAGTATATATGCGGCATGCGTGGATATGCATCGTTTTGTGGTTTTGCCTTGGCTTGTGTTTAGCTATATAGATCGATGATATATCAGCGTGGTGAGAGCTAATAGCATATAGGTTCTTGTAACAAAAAGCAGGTTGGCCACAGTTCCCTTGTACTACGTAGTTTGGCCGTTTGGCTGATCTATCTGTGTATATGTATCAATGGACGGAGATGCATGGCTGTTGTTGGTGATGACCTCTGTGTGTGTGTGAGAGAGAGAGAGAGAGTGACTACAGAGACAGAGAGAAGTGGAGGCAGCTAGCTTAGCTGCATATGCATCCTCCACTGAAGAGTGAAGAATCACGGATGGATGATGATGATGATGATGTTTGCTTTGCACTGCAGCCGAGTAGGAGTATAGATATAATTGCACATGCGCACGCACGCTGGCCGTACAGACACACGCACGCATGCACACGTGTGCCGGACCAGCAGGTAAAGTAGTAGTAATAGCTAGCCTCCCATCCTTGCCTTTCGGCCGCGAAACCTGTAAAATGTAACCGCACCATGCATGCATGTGCTGAGTACTGACGACTGTAGCTAGCAGCTAGCGCCGTTCACACCCTATAGCAATTTGAAAACTTTGCGCACACACACACACAGCACCAAATCAAGCAACAAGGAAGGAAACACCACAGCAATTAAAAGGCCATTGAATTAATTTAAAAAGGTTTGAAAATTCACATTTTTTATGACTAATATTTGCGAGAGCATAAATTGATCTTGCAAAAATTCATAACAAATATTAAACCATTTATTTTATTTTAGTATTCTCTATTCTCAACCTGAAATAAAAATTTTGGGGTGTGACAACATCGACCTTGTGAGTTGCTGACTTCTCATCCAACCTTTCATTACAAATCGGCTGTTCACGACAATAATTGGATGCGTGACGTCAATCTTCAGAATAGAGACTTCACAACCCAACACTTTGTAGAATTCATTGGGATATTTGGCGTGAGGTCAACCGCGTGGAATTAAAACAAAACACGCCGGATTCCATAGCTTGGAAACTAACAAAAAAATGGGTAGTACACCACCGGGTCAGCATATAGAGCATGGTTTTTAGGGACGATGGAAACCAATTTTGATACCCTGATTCGGAAAGTCTGGGCACCATCTAAATGCAAGTTTTTAGCTGGTTTGCAGTACAAAAAAGAATTTGAACTTTAGACGACATGCTGCAAAGTCGAGAATGGGCAAAATGTATGCAACTGTACACTGTCGTTAGGCACATGATGAGACGAGCATCATCCATCTTTTCAAAGAGTGCAGATTCACTAGGCGATTATAGGGGGAGCTTGCGACTTGGATCGAAAACGAGGATATGCATCCAGACTACTGGTGCAAAGTGACTCTGTCCACCAATGGTGGACATGTTTGGATCAGACACCCAGTGTGGCCAAGAGAGGTTTACACTCACTAATCATGCTTGTTTGATAGGAAGTTTGGAAGGAAAGAAATACGATGAGCGCAATGAGTTGACAGCAGAGAGTGCTCATCTAGATTAAGGACGAGGATGTTGGAAAGAAATCTGTTGAATGATGTGCTGAAGAATCAGTTGCAACGAGCTCAACAGAGAATGAAACATTTCGCTGACAAGAAGAGAAGGTTAAAAGAGTATGTTGTGGGTGATAAAGTCTATTTGAAATTACAGCCATACATCCAGTCTTCTGTTGCTCCTCGAGGGAATCAGAAGTTGAGCTATCGATTTTTTGGACCATTCACTATATTGGCTCGTGTGGGTATTGTAGCATATCGACTGGATTTACCTGAAGATTCACGGATTCATCCGGTGGTACATGTATCCCAGCTGAAGCAACAAGTTCCAGCATCGGCAGTGGTTGAGGACAGTCTGGAACAATTGCCAACTGACCCAACGGCATCAGTATGTCCAGTAAAGTTCTCTGATTCTCGCTTATTAACCAAAGGATCATCTTGCTTGCATCAGATTCAGGTGCAGTGGTCAAGTATGCCGGCATATCTTCATACTTGGGAGGAAGTTGATGATCTACGGCGGCGTTATCCAGGAAGTCCAGCTTGGGGACAAGCTGCTTTTCAAGGAGGGGCGGCTGTCAGGAGTAAGGCAAGGGGCACTGTTTGTGGACCGACAACAGCCGTGGTATCCATCCAGGGGTTAGGAGTTGGGACGGCTTAGTCTCTCTGTTAGGCAGTTTAGCATTGGCAGTGTTGGGCCGAAGGCCTTGTAAGGGGAGTATATAACCCCAAGTCTGAGGTGAGAGAGAGCAACGAATCTGAGGGTCCGTTTGGTTGGGCTTTTGACTTTGGCTTTTGGCCCCAAAAGCTAAAAGCCTAACCAAAGGGGCTGCTTTTTCAGATGGCTTTTTCAGAAGCAGCTGTTTTTTCGTAGTACAGTTTTAAAAGCTGGTTTGACCCTGCTTTTGGCTTTTGGCTTTCTGCTTTTCAAAATTGGTGGAATAAAAAGCTTTTCCATAGTTGTTTCAAGAGAGATAAAGATATATGGTATATTTTATATTTATTTAACCAAACAGTTTTCAGCTTTTCTACAGCTCACAGCCCACAACAGCTTTTCCACAGCTCACAGCCCACAGCAGCTTTTTTCCACAGCCACAGCTCAACCAAACACACCCTGAGGAGTCTATTCTAAACTTACAGTTACATTTCAGTTAGAATTCAGTTGCTACAATTCCTGTAGAATATTATCAATAGAGTTCATCGTTATCTTCTCTTGTTCTTCAATTGCTCTGTTCTTAGTATTAATCCACCCAGCTCACCGTCAGGCTTGATCCGTAGCCTGACAATCATCTCCATCTCGGCCACCTTCCTAGCCCCGTCCATGTCCACGGCGGTGCCCCGCGCCGCCATCAGGGACCTCTCGATATATCTCTCGCCGGCCCGCACGGTCAGATCGTCGAGGACGTGTCGTGGGCCCGCATGGCTGGTTAATTTATACTATTATTATCCAAACAACGTTTTACCAGGGTAAAATTTTCAAATGGTTTTCTTGTGCACAGAGAAATACAGGTGTAAGCTCTTTACATGTGAGAAATTATACAGATCTTCCAAACAGGGTGAAAGCAAGATCGTCGTCTTCCTTTCCATTTCCATGCGTGCGTGCGCAGATACATAAACATATCATTCTAGCGTGCCTGCAAGTTACAATAACAATGAGTTCATCATTCCTCACAAAAAAAAAACAATGAGTTCATCCAGATTTGTTATGTTGCACGTACGCGTCAGTGCGGCGCCTGCCTAGTCTAGTCTAGTGGTATATTATAAAATACATATATCGAGACAAGAGTACATGCATTCGTGCGGCCACTAGTAGAGAACAGACCTTTCATCCGAGGCTAAAATTGGCTCTAGTCCCGGTATTTTTTGCGCCCGGGACTAGAGAGACCTTTAGTCCCGGTTGGTGTCTCCAACCGGAACTAAAGGTCCCTGCCCAACGGGCTACTGCGCTCGGCACAGTGGCAGGGGACCTTTAGTCCCGGTTGGAGACACCAACCGGGACTAAAGGTGGACCTTTACTCCCGGTTGGAGCCAACCAACCGGGACTAAAAGTCCTCAACCTTTAGTCCCGGTTGGTAACACCAACCGGGACTAAAGGTAGACCCTTTAGTCCCGGTTGGTAACACCAACCCGGACTAAAGGACCCTTTAGTCCCGGTTGGAGCCACCAACCGGGACTAAAGGTCCCCCGATGTGTTAGTTCAAAAGGGAAGCATCCCATCCATTGTCAGATGTGTTGTGTAGGTGGGGTGGTAAGCTACGCGCGAGGCAATGCATGAGGTCTTGGGTTCGAATCTCACGGGACGCAGCGGTGGGAGGTATTATTTTTTTAAAGCTGGGAGGACCTTTAGTCCCGGTTGGTGTTACCCACCGGGACTAAAGGTTCCCCTTTAATCCCGGTTCGTGACCCGGGACTAAAAGGGGTCCTTTAGTCCCGGATGCTTACTCCCGGATGGGGAACCGGGACTAGAGGGGGTTTTCCACCGGGACTAAAGCCCGTCTCTGTATTAGTGGGCGCTAAACTGGCTAGCTAGCCACTCACTGATACTTTTTTTGGATAATGATGAGTAGCCATTAATTCATTCACTGACTGATTGGTTTGGTTATATACTCCTATACTCCCTACAGACTAAAAAAAGAAGTCGTTTTGGACGGAGACACGGTCTCTAAAGCATAAATTTAACTACTTATTTTTATAAAGATATTTATCAAAAAGTGATATATGTAAATTTTTGTGAAAGTATTTTTAAAGACAAATCCATACATATGGTTTTCACATTTCCAATAGAAGATGCTTGTGCCGCCCTCCTCATTCCCTCACCGGGTGTGCGGCCGCTGCCTATGGCTGAACCTGCCTCTGGGGCGAGCGCACAGGGCACCGCCACCACTTCTCGCGGCTACCCTTGCCCTCCTCCTGCCGCCCGTGGGTGCGTGGCCACCGATTGTAGCTAGATCCTCCTCGAGGGTGAGTGCACGTGTAGGCGGACCACCTCCCGCGGCTACCCCTGACTCCTCCTGCTGCACGCAGGTGTGTGACCGCCACCTGCGGCCGGATCCACCTCGGGGGCGAGGGTGCCGGCGGCCGCCGCCACACCTCCCGCGGCTGCCTGCTTCCTGCTCTCCCCTTCCCTCTCTCTCTGTGGGCGTCGGGTGGGTCTGGCCCATTGGCTATGGCGTGCTTTTCGGGCTATGAAAAAGGCCCCGACAAGCCGTGCCTGGGCCATTGGCCAGGCATGAAGCATAGTTTGGCATTGCCCGGCGGCCCGGCCTCGTGCCGTGCCTAGTCCAGTGCCACAGCGGGCCGTGCCTAGCATGGGCTCAGGCTGGGCCGGACCAGGCGGCCCGAATGGGCATGTATATATACTGATGGGTATCCAATGTTGTCAAGATACATGCATTGCAACAGGGCACAGTTTTAACAAAGTTAATCCTATGCTAACATTGGTTCTAATGTCTCATATAACTTTGCATGATATATACTTAATTTATTCTAATGGCAACCGTGCAATTTTGAAAATAAAATCGACTATCAAGTACAACAATTTAAATCATATATTCTCTATAGTGCTAGAACACAAGTTTTTCAATTTGTATGAGAACTATTTAAAAAATGTACATAAATAAATGTGTCGACGCCCAAATGTTGAACCAGGCCAAACTAAAATGCCTCATGGTTTGAGTGCGGCCCACGGCCCACCAAATGTAGTTCCACACCTACGTTCCATACTACTGCAGCACCAACAAATACTATATTCTGTTCAGAAATCGGTTCTTGTAATGCACACACAGAAGCACAAAATATACAACACACAGACATAGAGTGGGACGGGAGCTCTTTCATTATTATTATTTCACTTCGGGTGATTGTCGTATGTTAATTACAAAGGAGACAATACAAAGCCGGTGGGTAGGCAACACTACCCATCGGATTCTCCCGTTAATCACCCCCACATGGTCATTACACATCTCCATACATTTTGTCTGCCTTTCAGCAGTTATTACGCATATCGAGATTCACCTGCATCGATATTTCACTGTTTTACGTTGGCACGAGACACGTTCGCCTCTCCCACTGCACGCGTTGCCGTTGCCCCCGCGCGCACAGGCCACTCGCACGGCGGCCACCCTAGCCCCGCCGCTAGCCCTCTTCCCCCTCGCCGCTGCCTGTGGCGCCGACGATCGGCTAGCGAACGGCGTCAGTGATGGCAGGCAGTTGGCTTGGCTGCGTCGGCGCGGATTGGTGGCGTGGTAGTGTGGCCAGACACCGTTAGACGTTGTGGTGATGTAGGCGGCTGTGCTGGCTGTGCGGCATCGGCGCTGTAGTGCGTGGACGGCAGCGACCTACTCGTTTTCGCGTCTGTCCACTACTGGAAAACCGAGATTTGCCTAGTGTCAATTGTCGGATACTAGGCAAAGAGCTTGTTTGTCGAGTGTTAGACCCCGGAGCACTCGGCAAAACGAAAGCACTAGGCAAAATAATGATTTACCGAGTGTCGACACTAGGCAAAGAAATCAACTCGGTAAATGACCATTTTGCCTAGTGTCAGTACTAGGCATACCATCACACCCGGCAAAGGCTGCCGGAGGACAACCGCCGTTACCATTTTGCCGAGTGTCTTCCGTTAACACTCGACAAAATTAGAACTTTGCCTAGTGTCTCCGGACGACACTAGGCAAACCGGCCAGTTTGCCTAGTGTCTTACAAAGACACTAGGCAAAATATTTTTTCTTTTTTTTATTTTAGCTTCCAATTTTTTTATGTAGCTTTCCTACTATGCCTTGACCAACATGTTGAAAGTTAGCACAATTTTATGAAATTTTGCTATATTTCTTTAGTTTATTTAATTTCTTTGATTTTTTTCGACAAATGCAAATTTGAACTGCAAGTGTGACGAATAATGGCAATTCATGAATGCAAAAATGATATTCATGTTAGTAAGTGTTAGTTGAGGCCGTATCCAGAAACAGACCAAAAATTTCACACATCTTCACATCGAGACATGACCACGAGCTTGCGAGCAAATAGCTTTTAAATTCTATTAAATGAAAACGGAGTCTGAAATTCATGAAACTTGTCGACAAGTCAAGATATCGCATGCGGGTGCCATGATAAAAATTTAAAAAGATTTCGAGCACATCGTCACGTATGATGCTTAGAAACCCTAACATCTCCACATGATAACATTGGACGTGTAATGGGGTTCAAGTCCCAGTTTAGCCTGAGTCGAGAAGCCTACAATGGTATGTTGGCCCTTATTGGCAGCCTGCTTCCTGAGGGCCACATTCTACCAAAGAGCATGTACGAGTCTCAAAAAGTGCTTCGTGCACTTAAAATGCCGTATGACCAGATAGATGCTTGTCCGAAGGGGTGTGTCCTATTTAGGAAAGATCACAAGGATGCAAAATACTGTCCAAAGTGTGAATCCTCTAGGTACCTTGAGGTTGACTCTGGTGATGGCCAGAAGAGGCAGCTTTCTATCCCGTTGAAAGTCCTTCGGTACCTTCCGTTCTTACTGAGGATGCAATGTCTATATATGACCGAGGAATCCGTGAAACAGATGAGAGGGCACAAAGAGGGCAAACGATACAATCCAGACAAGATGGTACATTCCTCCGATGGTAAAGCATGGACCCACTTTGATCGCATTCATAATGACAAAGCTGAAGAGGCTCGTAATGTACGTGTTGCGCTGGCAACAGATGGGTTCAATCCTTATGGTCAGATGTCTGCTCCGTACACTTGTTGGCCCATCTTCGTTATCCCCCTCAATCTCCCCCCCGGCGTCCTCCTTCAATGACAGAACATCTTTTTGTCATTGATAATTCCTGGACATCCGGGGAATAACATGGGTGTGTACATGGAGCCTCTTATTGATGAATTGATCCTTGCTTGGGAGGACGGGGTATGGACATACGATCGGGCTACAAAGAGAAACTTCAAAATGCGTGTTTGGTACCAGTACTCCATGCATGACTTCTTGGCATATGGGATATTCAGCGCGTGGTGCATTCATGGGAAGTTCCCATGCCCAGTATGCAAGGCAGCTCTGAGGTTCATTTGGTTGCAGAAGGGTGGCAATTATTCATCATTTGACAAACATCGTCAATTCCTCCCTATGGACCATCCTTTTAGACAAGACATAAAGAACTTCACAAAAGGTGTCATAGAGACAAATCCTCCACCACACATGATGACTGGTGCCGAGGTTCATGCTCAGATAGATGCTCTCGTGGCCAACGAAGGAGGTGGTTTTGTGGGATATGGTGAGCAACATATGTGGACACATAAGTCAGGCTTGACGAGGCTCCCCTATTTTAATGATCTTCTCTTGCCACATACCATTGATGTAATGCACACTGAAAAGAATGTCGCCGAGGCACTTTGGGCTACACTCATGGATATTCCTGATAAGTCCAAAGACAACCCTAAGGCTAGAGTCGACCTGGCAGCATTATGTGATAGACCAAATCAACATATGCGTCCTCCTAGAGGCGGCAAGAAATGGATAAGGCCTAAGGCCGATTTCGTCTTGAGCAGAGACCAAAGGAGAAAAGTACTTGAATGGATCCAGAGGTTAATGTTCCCTGATGGATATGCAGCGAATCTGAGGAGGGGAGTGAACTTATCTACTCTGCGAGTCCTAGGGATGAAGAGTCATGACTACCACATATGGATTAAGAGGCTTCTTTCAGCTATGGTTCGAGGCTTTGTCCCTGAGAATGTCTGGCTAGTGTTGGTAGAGTTGAGCTATTTCTTCTGCCAACTGTGTGCCAAGGAGTTATCTTGAACCGTGATTGATGACTTGGATAGAGCGGCACCTTTGTTACTCTGTAGGTTGGAGAAGATCCTTCCCCCCGGCTTCTTCTTGCCGATGCAACATTTGATTTTGCACCTCTCGAATGAGGCACGAATGATGGGGCCCGTGCAGTTCCATTGGTGCTATCCAATCAAGAGATGTCTAAAGGTTCTTCAAAAAAAATGTAGAAATAAAGCCAGAATTGAGGCTTCCATTGCAGAGGCATCCGTTCTGGAGGAGGTGTCAAACTTCACAACAACATACTACGCTGAAAACCTTCCTAGCATCCATAATCCTCCCCCTCGTTACAATGCTGGGGAAAATGAATCAAACCTCAGCCTTTTTCGAGGGCAACTCGGAAGCGCAAGTGCATCGACCACCAAAGTGTTGCAACCTGAAGAGTGGCATAGTATCATGCTGTATGTGTTGATCAACCTTGACGAAGTCGAGCCATACTTGGGGTAAGTTCTCAACGAACTTGATTCATAACGTCATCACTCATTGGCCAACCCCTTTTTGTCTCGTTGCTACAGGGAATTTCGTCGTCAAACCTGGCATCGACAAAGGGAACCTACCCCTCCGGAATGGGATACCCTTCTTAGACAGGGTGCTGGAAATGGGAGCCCCAACTTCATTTCTTGGTTTAAAAAGAAGGTACCATCCAATTTAGCTTGTACTTTCACATTCTAAGTTGCTTGTACATGTGAAATATAAAACGATCTATCTTGCTCGAGCTTGCAGGGCCAAACCGATGCGTCCATGACGGCCGAGTTGAGACAGGTTGCCAATGGCTTTGCTTATAAGGTGAAGTCATTTACTAGTTATGACGTGAATGGATATCACTTTCGCACATCAAGCTACGAGCAGAGTCAGCCCAATCGAAAAACCACAAGTACTGGAGTTTTTACGGCCGTCCAAGATAGGGTCGAGTATTATGGAAGACTTGAAGAAATATACGAACTCAGCTTTCATGGTTGCAGGCCTCTTAATCCTGTTATATTCAAATGCCATTGGTTTGATCCTGCAGTAACGAGACAGACTTGGGCTAGTCTTGGGGTAGTTGAAATTCGACAAGATTCCGTCTTACCAGGAGACGATGTCTATGTTGTGGCCCAACAGGCCACACAGGTTTATTATCTCCCATACGCATGCCAAGACAAAGAGAATCTTAATGGTTGGGATATTGTGCACAAGGTATCACCACACGGTAAACTACCTTTGCCAAACGATGAAGATTATACATTTAACCCAAACACATATGATGGAGAATTCTTCCAAGAAGAGGGGTTGGAAGGAAGGTTTGAGATAGACTTAACCGAAGCGATTGGAATGGAAGTAGACAATGAATGGGTTGATGCAGGCAACGCTGGAGACGAGGTGCTAAATGAGAAGGACTTACAAATGCTTGACCGATTATAGTTAGGCCAAGATAATGTTGACAACATCCCCCCTTCGGATAGTGTTGAGTATTTCGACATGATTGATAGTGATGATGAGACTTATGATCCAGCTAATCCCGATCATGAAGATTATTTTTAATACATGTAATAATATGTTATTTTGTAATTTTAGTTTGTTCCTTTTGCCTTTATGTAATTATGTTATTTCTAATACAACATTGTTTTTTTGTTTTTGATTGCAGGTGATTGATCAAAGATGGCGGGCGGGCGTCAAAATAGGAGGGTCAGCTCGATCTACCAAAGAACACGCCCGGTAGACACCACTGCAGATGAGGACCTATCGATGCCGTTGCAAAGGAGGAGGAGGAGCAGCAGCACCGGTCGCAGGAGGCGGTCACAGGAGGAGCAGTTGCCGCTACCGCAGGAGGAGGAGGAGCGGGTGGAGGACGAGGAGGAGCGAGTGGAGGACGAGAGGGTGGAGGACGAGGAGGACGAGTGGGAGGAGGACGAGGACGGGGAGGAGGAGGACGTCGAGGAGGAGGCAGTAGCGGGTTCGGCTTCCTCTGGTACGCTGAGTGTGTACTTGCGAGGTCCCGCGAGCCTCCCTACGTAGCCGATACCTTCTTATAGACGCCTGAAGATTGCACCCGACGGAGAAACGTAAGTAAATTAACATGTTTTCACTACTTCAAATGATATGTTCAAAAATCACACTAGAAGCTAACTATTATTCTTAATAACTTGTGCAGGGGCTGGACGGTTGTAGAGTCTGCAGGATGTCACACACGCAAGGTCAGTGGCATCCTTGGCCTTCTGGTCAAGGAACACTTCCCTGGCTTGATCCATTTCGCTGGGAGAGAGGAGCCGCCCTACACGTTTGCCCACTACGCCAACGCCCCCGATGCTACAGATCTGCTTGGCAGGACATTCTCCAACAAGGCGGAGCGGGTGAAGGCTGAGCTGTGGGTAAGTCTTCCTCGCACTACATTGTTCAATACATCGCATTCATTGGACATTTTTTGAAATAATGAATGAATACTTCATGTGTATATGCAGGATTTCTTCAGACTTCAGGAAGGCTTTGAGGACACGGCGGATGTGGTGCTAACCAAAGCATGTAAAAGACTCGTGAAGCAGTTGCATTACGAGGCACGCATCCAGGCCATCATAACATACCACAGGTCCTACCTTGCAACGAAGGTCACGAAGAAAGAAGCAAGAGATATGGCACTGACCAAGGAAGAGTTCATGAAGGTAAATGTATTCGAACATTAATAATGTAGTGCTGATAGCTTTAATTTAACTTCTTATATGTCATATACTTCATGGCTTGTAGGTGGTTCCGTGCTGGTGCTCTGGGGATCCCCGATGCTGGGAGATGATGGTGGACAAGTGGTTGGACCCCGAATGGATTGCCCAGCACAAAGCTTGTCGGGAGCGTCGTTTGCAGATGATAGGTGTACCACACCATCAAGGCAACCGCAACCTCAACGGATACATGCAAACTTGGGTATGAGAATCCATTTTTTTATTATAACGTTGTATGTTGCATGATTTCTAATCATCTTGCTATTTTTCTCGCAGTCATCGTCGCATGGTGGGCAGCCGGTTACCCAGTTCATGGCATATGCCATGGCCCACAAGGGCAAGGCAAAATCTGACGTCTCCTACAACCCGGATGACCCTCCTTCGGCATACAGCAACGCGACCGTCCATAGCCGTCTCAGTCAGTATACTGAGATGGCAAGGGCGGTCCATGGGCCAGAGTACGATCCGAGCGCCCATGACTTTGATGGAGAGATCGTCATGAGGGTGGGAGGTGGCAAGAAGCATGGGCAGTATTGGATGGGTGATGGTGTCATCGATACGTCCTCTACTCCCACCCTCTCCCAGATCCGAGCACGGAGCACGAGCGCAAGCCCGGCCATACGTCCACGGCCAACCACTGCTTCGCACCTTGTCAACGAACTCCAGGTAATTTCTGTTTTATTCGTTGCTTATTGATTTTTACATACCTTTGCCTTACTTTAACATTGGGGGTCAAATGTTGTAGGCCCAACTGCTAGAAGAAAGGAGGCTTCGTGAGGAGATGGAAGCGAGGGCGGTGGAAGAGCGGGAGGCCCAACGACAGAGGATAGAGGAGCTGGTGGGGTTCGTGTCCACTCTT
Organism: Miscanthus floridulus; assembly: GCF_019320115.1. Classification (NCBI taxonomy): domain Eukaryota; kingdom Viridiplantae; phylum Streptophyta; class Magnoliopsida; order Poales; family Poaceae; genus Miscanthus; species Miscanthus floridulus. The sequence continues at coordinate 1,107,607 of NC_089583.1, read as the reverse complement.
GGCACCGCTATGGGGCGGACCATGCCAGCTAGCCTAGTCTTGCCACTTCCTCAAGCAGCTACTCCTGTGAGTACCACTATATTACTTATTATGTTCCAACTTGACATAGGGCACACTAGAAAAATATGCAATCTCAAACATACAATATGGTGTTGGTGGTGACGGCGGTTGTTGTTGTGGTGTGGTGGTGGCAGTTGTGGTGTTCGGGTGGTGGTGGTGTTGGTGGCGGTGTATTGATATGTATGTTCTTGACGGTCATCGTGCCGTTTGTTTTCTTGCAGGGGTTGGAAACCTCTCCGTGTAGGGGAGGTTCTGTCGAAATTTTTTATTGACGGTATCCTTTTCATTTTTTTCAGCATCAATCGGGCGTGGCATCGAATCAAATTGGAGGATCGCCGGCTTCACAGATTGGAGCGTCGCCGGCACCATAGCTTGAGCCGAATCAAGTGGAAGGGTCGCCGGCTTCACAGATTGGAACGTCGCCGGCACCACAGCTTGAGCCGAATCAAGTGGAAGGGTCGCCTAGAGCATCAAACCACGGGCCTCTTCACCCTTGACAATCGTCGTGATCAGCTTGTTGTGAACTTTGTTAAGAAATTTGGTTGTGCACTTATGAACTTGTGAACTTGTGGCACATTTGGACTTTTGGTATGAACATGTGATATATGTGAACATGTGGTTCTTATTTATGATTCATGTGATATATTTGTGGTGTTTGAATATGATTTATATTTGTGTCGCAAATGGAATAATAAAAAAAATTCAGCTTCTGGTTACTTTGCCTAGTGTCAGGGGTCTGACACTAGGCAAAGGGGCCACACGTGGCACACCTGGGATCAGGCTTTGCCTAGTGTTAGGAAACTGACACTAGGCAAAGTAGGCAGTTTGCCTAGTGCCGGAGGCATGACACTAGGCAAAGCTTGGCATATTTGCCTAGTGTAGGCGGCCTGACACTAGGCAAAGCTTGACATATTTGCCTAGTGTCGGACGCCTGGCACTAGGCAAACCTTGCATACTTTGCTGAGTGTCCGACCTCTGACACTAAGCAAAACGTCCGTTACGATTTCCACCGTTAGTGGAATACTTTTGCCGAGTGGTGTCCTTGACACTAGGCAAACACTTTGCCGAGTGTCCGAGGTTTGACACTCGGCAAAGTGCTCTTTGCCTAGTCCGCCTCTGCCGACCTTGTTTGCCTAGTGTGACACTAGGCAAATTGTTTGCCTAGTGTTTTTGGGCCTTTGCCTAGTGCCTGCGGCACTAGGCAAATCGCGCGATTCCAGTAGTGGTCGTGCCATGGTGGCGAGGTGGGCGTCGGTCGAGCGGGCCACACCAGGCTCTCCCAGTTCGACGACAACGACAGCGGCTACGCGGCATGGCAGAGTGGGCGGCTTGGGGCCAGTTCAGCAAGAATTTGGGACGTTGGTGGGCTAGGCGACTAGGGCTTCTTCTGATCATGGCCCTCTTCTCCCTGCCACCTGGATTCCCCCTTCCTTGAGTTGTGGCTTTCACGGCGGAGCTGGGTGGATCTACTTGTTGCCGTTGGCCGGATCTGCTTGTTGCCGCTGGCCGGCTGTCGGTTCTGACGGGGGATGGACTCTTCGGCGGGCTTCTCCTTGCACTTCTCCCGACCGACGTCTATAGGGGCGGTGGACGGGCGGGGCTGCTGTTGATCCATCACCGCACCCTACCCCCTTGGTAGGGTTTGGTCTTCGACGACAACGGTGATGGAGGTTGCTTGAGATCGGGGCGAAAGCTTGAACAACGATGTCTGTGAACGTCATTCACTTCTTGCAGGTGTCCTTTCCTAGCTCCTCCTACCGCACTGGATGTTGGTGGGCTACCTTATCGGCATTTTTAGCATCGTTAATTTTCTCCTAGGAGGCATGGCTAGGTTTTCCAGTTCCGTAGTTGCTCCTTCCGTCTGACCATGGGTGCCCCAAGCTTTGTTGTTTGGTGTCGCACGGCTAGTCGTCGTGTCTCTTCTGTCCTTGTTAGTTGTTACTTGAGTTGTTTTAGTTGGGTCGTTTCGATCAAGTTGGAGCAAGTAGTGACATAAGTGGTGATAGTTGTCCGGTTGTGGTACCAATGTGGTGTAGGATGAGTGGAATACTCTACTCAGTTGTATAGTTTTTGGGCCCAATTTGCATTTAAAAAACTTGACGGGCACTTGCCTTTTTTTCTTTCTTCATCTAATAGAAATCACGCAAAGCTTTTGCCCTCCTTTCTACTCCCTCCATCCTGAAATATAGTGCATTCTGGCATTTAAAATTTATCCTCAAATATAGTGCATTTGGGGAGCAAGAAGATATTCTTTACTTAAATAAAAATATGTGATTACTTTGTACAAGGAAAGTAACTCATGTACTTGCCGTATAAGGAGACTAAGAGTTCACCCTTTAATCATGCGGAATAGAATCAGATTTCAATATATTTGGAAGGTAAGTGAGAGGTACACGGATGGAGTATAAAGATATTTCACTGTTTGACAACATCTTCGACAGGTGTTAGAGAATCGTATATAATCCGTATATAAGCTCTTGTATGTACATTACACCGGCTACGGTGAGGACGGCCCATCAGAGCTGTCGCTGCGGGACCGGCCAATGGACTCACTACCGGACTCAGGCTCTTTGCCGAGTGCCTGTGACACTCAGCAAATCCTCATATACACTCGGCAAAGCCTTTGCCGAGTGTAACCCTCGGCAAAGATCACTCGGCAAAGCCAGTGACGGCAAAGGCCTCTTTGCCGAGTGTCTTTTGTCGGGCAATCGGCAAAGGCTTTGCCGAGTGCCAGTAAACCACTCGGCAAAGAAAAGTTGCCTAACGGCTCCAATTGACGGTGACGGTCGCTTTGCCGAGCGCCTCACGGGGGGCACTCGGCAAAGCCCGCCCTCTTTTCCGAGTGTCGCACTCGGCAAAGGCAGGGAGGCTTTGTCGAGTGTCTTACTTGTGGCACTCGGCAAAGGCAGGGAGGCTTTGCCGAGTGTCTTGGTGATTGCACTCGGCATAGCTGGGAAATTTGCTTTTTTTTGCATTTTTTTGTTTATTGTATCCACACATACATATATCACACAACCATCACATATATATCACATATCACACAACAATCACATATATCACACAGCCATCACATATAATCCACAACCATGACAAATATCATCACAAGTTGTCCACAAGTATCACATAGTCCACAAATATCATCACAAGTTGTCCACAAGTATCACATAGTCCACAAATATCATCCAAGTGCCGCCACAAGTGCCACCATTCACAAATAAGCATCACAAGCACAAGTCCATCTACCTCTATTGTTGACGGCCACTCCACCGGTCCCACTGCGACGGAGGTGTGCCCTGAGCTGGAGGTGTGCCATGAACATCATTCGACGCCTCCGATTGCCCCTGCACAAAAGAGAAATGATTGCATGTGTGAGACAAGATTTAAGGTAGGTTCTATATATATAGGGGGGGGGGGGGGGACAATAGATCAGAACTGCTTCTTTGTCTTTGTCAGTATATATAGGTACACATGCGTAGTGCTTGCATTGCACACTAGTAGTATAGGTAGTACAGTACTGTAAGAACCACGAGAGTAGCAATGATCAAGTTTTTCACACAGACTGCAGTGAATATTTGCTTTGTCTCTGCTGGTATCCTGCCCTCTTTATTTATAGTATATTGCAATCTTTTTAACTGTTCCTTCCTTGAAAGGAAATAAGCTTCTTGCTGCTGCCGGTGCATAGGACAAGGGTCTGACATTCTAGGGAACTTACCAGCAGCAAAACTTTTTTTTTTCTGTCTCCCTCAGATCGATCGTGGCTTTGATTTGAGAGAGTTATCTGCTGCACAATATCTGGCTGACCACCTATTTACATGTTTGCTGAGTGTTGGTGTTTTTTCTTCTTTTTGCACACAATTTGTAAGTCAATTGTTGCATGGTATTTGTCTTGTACATATTGCCTTCTCTTCCACAGGCTAAAAGGCTATGCTGGACCTAGCTTGGTTCGGCAGCAGCCGTTTGAATCCGGTTTTGTGTTTTCTCAGGCAGCTGCCGCTTGCCCGCTGTATCGAACGAAGTACCTAACTACGTGCTGTGTGTGTTCATTTGAATTTGACTAAAGTGCATCTTCATATATAAAAGATTGAAGAGACATGCTGTTGAGTTGTGAGTTGTGTCCAGATTGCAATATACTGCATCTGGACGAGCTTGGTCTACAGCCACAAGAAACAGTCCAGGTCCAAGTGTCCAACCAAGGACGAGTTTTGGTTCAATGAAGAATTTGCCATGCCGATTTGCAGACAATAGAGGTGTGTGGTACCACGAATTGTCAAAGGTCATCTCACATATTAGGATCATATATCCATATCCACATTCACATTTAGATTTAAGGTAGAGAAACTCAGAGGAGTGACAACATGATTATTTGGTGGAGTGAATATCATCGGTGGCGGAACATAGCCCGAGTGAGCTCCAAGACCTTGAATATACTGAAACATCTGCTCCATCCTCCGTCGATCCTCCTCAGCCCTCGCCTCAGCCTCCTCCCGTCGCCTCCTCTCTTCCGCCACCTCGGCCTACAATATTTCACCCCAATGATACAACGCAAAGCAAAGGTATGTAAAAATCAATGAACGACGAATAAAACAGAAATAACCTTGAGTGCCTGCACCGTGTGCTGTGTACAGTCCGGCCGTGTGCGTATGGCCGGGCTCGAGCTCGTGTTCCTTGCTCGAATCTAGGAGAGAGACCTAGTACGGGCCGGGTCGATTGCGCCGTCGCCAATCCAGTACCACCCGTGCTTCTTCCCTCCTCCCAACCTCATGATGACTTCTCCATCAAGGTCCTCGGAGGTGGGATCATACTCTGGCCCATGGACCTCCCTTGCCCATCGCTGTGTACTCAGTGAGGTGGGTGTGGACGGACGAGTTGATGTACGCCTCAGGCGGGTCCTCCGGGTTGTAGTGGACGTCGGACGTTGCCTTGCCCTTGTGGGCCATTGCCCACGCCTCGAACTGGGAGACGGGCACGCCACCATGTGACGCCGACTGCGAAAGAAACATCTGGATGATTAGAAATTTGCATAGTTGAGCTTTAGAATAAAGAAATGGATTCAGCGTACCCATTTAGCTGCGTAGGCCGGGAGGCAAAGGTTGCCTTGATGGTGTGGTGCACCAGGCATCATCAAACACCGCTCCCGGCAAGCGTTGTGCGTCTCCCACCACTCGGGGCTGCACCACTTGTCCACCATTGCCTCCCAGCAGTCTTCGTGCCCAGTGCACCACCACGGAACCACCTACACGACATCAAGTATATGTAGATCAAATTAAGCTTATTTAATCTTAGAAAAAATCAGTATTAATCTTATATATTTACCTTCATGTATTATTCCTTGGTCAGCGTCTCCTTTCTTGCCTCTTTTTTCGTGACCTTCTTAAACTCGAAGGTCGCATTGTATGTCACGATGGCCTGGAGGCGCGCCTCGTAGTGCATGTCACCCACGAGTTTGTGACAAGCTTTGTTAGCCGCCGCCCTCGCTGCCACCTCCCATCCCGGCTCGTATCTGAAGAAATCCTGTATGTAGACGCAATGTATCCTATCATTATTTGAAGAATGTCCAATGAATGCGATGAATTGAGCAGTGTAGTGAGATGAAGACTTACCCATAGCTCTGTAATCACCCGCTCTGCCTTGTGGCCGTAGATCCTGCCATACCGATCATATGCATCTGAGCAGACGGCGTAGTGGGCAAACGTCCAGGCCGGCTGCCGCACTCCGGCAAAGTCAACAAAGCCAGGGAAGTGTGTCTTGCACAAAACACCAAGAACGCCATTGGGATGGCGTCCGTGACCACCTGCACCCACAATCACGAAACCCCTGCCCAAGTGATCAAGAAAAATTATTAGTTTCAACATAACAAATGAGAAAATAGTGACAGCGTGTAAAGTTACTTACTTTGAACCAGCGGGTCGAACCATCGGGCGTCTCTCAAGAGGTATCGGTCACTTCGGGAGTTGCGAGGGACCTCGCTGATAGAGTTTAGCCGTGCCAGAGGAAGAGGAGCCCCCTACCGCCGCACCACAGGAAGAGGAACCCCCCGCCGCCTCCTCAGCCTCGTCCTCCTCGTCCTCCTCCTCGTCCTCCACCTCCTCCTCGTCCTCCACCGCCTCCTCGTGCTCCTCGGGCACCTCCTCCTCCTCGTCCTCCACCGCCTCCTCGTGCTCCTCGGGCACCTCCTCCTCCTCGGACTCCTCCACCTCCCCCTCCTGCCTCTGTGGTGGAGGAGCCTGACGATAGAAAGAGATGTAAAATAAATAAGACGTATTGCAAAATGAACAAAACATAATTAGAAGGTAACATAATATTACATGTCTTAGAAATAATCATCATGATCGGTATTAGCTGGATCATAAGTCTCATCATCACTATCATGCATGTCTACTTCCATGTTGATATCATGACCATCCGGAGGAGCAATGTTGTCATCACTGTCATTGGCTAATTCTAATCGCCAAAGTAATTCTAAGTCCTTCACATTTTGAACCTCATCCCCATCGTCCTCATCATCAACCTTTTCATTGTCTACTTCCATTCTGACCGGATCGGTTATGTCTATCACAAAGCTCCCTTGTAGCCCCTCTTCTTGAAAGAACTCTCCGTCATATGTGTTTGGGTCAAAGTTGTAATCTTTATTGTTTAGGACAGGTAGTTTACTGTGTGGCGATACCTTGTTCACAACATCCCAACCCTTAAGATGCGGGTCGTCTTGGCATGCCCATGGGAGATAATAAACTTGTGTGGCCTGTTGAGCCATGATATAGACATCATCTCCTAGGTACTTGGAATCTTGTCGAATTTTGACTAGCCCAAGATTAGGGGTCCGTCTTATTTTTTTTAGGATCAAACCAATGGCATTTAAATATGACAGGATTAAGAGGTTTGCGGCCATGAAACGTGAGTTCGTATATTTCTTCAACTCTTCCATAATAATCGAGCCCATCAAGGGCGGGCATCAAAACTCTGGTATTTGTGGTTCTTCGATTGGGCCGACTCTGCTCGTGTCTTATTGTGTGAAAACGATATCCATTCACGTCATAACCAGTAAATGACATGACCCTAAAGGCACAGCCACCGGCAACCTGACTCAACTCGGCGCTCATAGATGCATCGGTTTGGCCCTGCAAGCTCAAGCAGGATAGTTCGTTATATCATTCGCACGTACGAGCAACTTGTAATGTCAAACTAAGTACGAGCTAAATTAGAACGTACCTTGCGTTTGAACCAAGAAATGAAATTGGGTTTTCCATTTCCCACACCCCGTTTAAGAAGGGTGTGAAATTCCCGAGGGGTAGGCGCCCTTGATCGATGCCAGAATTCATGAGTAAATTCCCTGTACCGACGAGAAACAAGGGGGTTGGATGCAGAATAGTGACTTGTCGAGAACAAGTTTGTTGAAAATAGTGACTTACCCCATGTACGGCTCCACTTCTTCGAGGTTGGTCAGTACATATAGCATGATAGTGTGCCACTCTTCAGGACTCAAGGTCTTGAGGGTCTTACCACTTGCACTTTCGAGTTGCCCTCGGAAAAGGCTGAGGTTCGATTCATTTTCCCTAGCATTATAACGAGGGGGTGGATTATGCACGCTAGGAAGGTTGTCACCATAGTATGTTGTTGTGAAGTTTGACACCTCCTCCAGAATCGATGCCTCTGCGATGGAAGCTTCAATCTTGCATTTATTTCTACATTTCTTTCGAACAACCTTTAGGGTTCTCTTAATTGAATTGCACCAATGGCCCTGCATAGGCCCCCCCATTCCTGCCTCATATGGGAGGTGCAAAATCAAATGCTGTATCGGATTGAAGAAGCCTGGTGGAAAGATTTTCTCTAGCTTACAGAGCAACATAGGTGCCATTTTTCCATGTCTGCAACCACGGCCCGAGATAACTCCTTAGCACAAAGCTGGCGGAAGAAATAGCTCAACTCTACCAGCACTTGCCTGACATGATCTGGGACATAGCCTCGAACCATCACCGAAAGAAGCCGCTCAAGCCATATGTGGTAGTCATGACTCTTGAGCCCATTGATTCACATAGTAGATAAGTTCACTCCCCTCCTCAGATTCGCTGCATACCCATCAGGGAATATTAACGTTTGGAACCATTCTAGTACTTCCCTCCTTTGGGGCCTGCTTAACGTGAATTCAGCCTTAGGCCTAGTCCATTTCTTGCCATTTCTAGGAGGCTGCATCTCTTGCTTTGGTCTGTCGCATAACGTTACCAGATCCACTCTAGCCTTAACATTGTCCTTTGACTTATCAGTGTCCATGATTGTTCCCCAAAGTGCCTCAGCGATATTCTTTTCAGTGTGCATTACATCAATGTTATGTGGAAGAAGAAGGTCATCAAAATAGGGGAGCCTCTCCAAGCCCGACTTGTGAGTCCATGCATGTTGCTCGCCATATCCCATAAAACCACCTTCTACTTCATTGACCTCGAGAGCATCTATCTGAGCACGGACCGTGGCACCTGTCATCATCACCGGTGGAGGGTCTGTAACTTTGAGGCATTTCGTAAAGTTCTTGGTGTCTTGTCTGAATGCATGGTCAAGAGGGAGGAATTGTCGATGTTTGTCAAACGAGGAATACTTGCCACCCTTCTTCAACCAAATAAACTTCAGAGCTGTCTTGCATACTGGGCATGAGAACTTGCCGTGAACACACCAGCCATAGAATATTCCATATGCCAGGAAGTCATGCAGGGAGTAGTGGTACCAAACATGCATCTTGAAGCTTCTCTTTGTAGCTCGGTTGTATGTCCATACCCCTTTGTCCCAAGCATTGAGCAATTCATCAATCACAAGCTCCATGAACACACCCATACTATTCCCTGGGTGTTCAGGAATTATCAACGACAAGAATATGTTCTGCCGTTGAAAGATGACGCCAGGGGGGGAGATTGAGCGGGATAACGAACATAGGCCAACAAGTGTATGGGGCAGCCATCATTCCATAAGGATTGAACCCATCTGTTGCCAGCGCAACACAGACATTACGGGCCTCTAGAGCTTTCTCACGACGAATGTCATCAAAATGTTTCCATGATTCACCATCGGAAGGATGTACCATCTTATCTGGATTGTATCGACGTCCATTTTTGTGCCATGTCATCTGTTTCGCGGACTCCTCATTCATGTATAGCCGTTGGATCCTCGGTATGAACGGAAGGTACCGTAGGATTTTCACGGGGATGTCAAGCTGCCTCTTGAGACCATCACCATAGTCTACCTCAAGGAACCTAGAGGATTTACACTTTGGACAGTGCTTAGCTTCTGCGTGTTCATTTCTAAATAAGATGCACCCCTTTGGACAAGCATGTATCTGCTCATATGGCATCTTAAGTACACGGAGGAGTCTCCGCGACTCGTACATGTTCCTTGGCAGAATGTGACCTTCCGGAAGCAAAGTGCCAAAAACTGTCACCATAGCATCGAAGGTGTCTCGACTCAGGTGGCACTGGGACTTGAAAGCCATAAGGCGTCCAATGGCATCTAGTTGAGAGACCTTTGTCTGGCCGTGAAGGGGTTTCTGTGCCGCAGACAACATGTCGTAATACGCCTTTGCGGTTGCCTCTGGCTCCTCATCCCTACGTCCTTCACCGAAGTGTGCTTCATGATAGTCACCTAACATGTCTCCTACCCCGCCATCAGCATCAAGATCCTCGATGCGTTGTCTCACGACCTCGTCTCTCCTACGTCCTTCACCATGGAGGGTCCACCGGGTATAGTCTGCCATAAATCCATACTTGCCAAGATGTTTACCCATATCCACCTTTGTTTGTTTACACCTGTTCTCACACTCGCTGCAGGGACACCAAACTTTATCCGTTTCTTTAGCCTCCTGAAATGTTGCTTCCAAGAAAGCATTGGTCTTCTTCATCCATTCATCAGTCCAGTCTCCATAACCCCTTCGGCCAGTGTACATCCACTCACGGTCATCCATCATTTACCATATACGCGAGTAATATAAGAATCCATTGCATCTACACGAGGATCCTACTATCTAATAGGTGAAGATAGGTCCTAATCCCACCCGAGGATGCGTAGATGAGGTTAGTTTCCATGCTCTACTCCTATCCGAGACAGAATTTTGGCAGCACCTCCCCGCTCTTCTCCAAATACACGTCTCGGTAGGGAGATTGTGTATCCGGAGAAAAACAGGGAGATGATGCCGAAACTCTGTCTCGGATCGGAGTAGACCATAAAAACTAACCCCATCTACGCATCCTCGGGCTGTCCAAAAAATGTGGACAATTCGAAACACATATGGTTATAGATATGCAAAGATCTGCATACTTCCAACCGTATCCCTTTCGAACGGGAGACACCTAACTTGGTTATGTGATCTACGAACATGATACGGAAAGAGGGGTTATACCTTGGGTGGCGGTGGAGTCAGGCTAGCGGGGCTGTGGAGGGGCGGTGCAGTGGCGAGGCAATGCGGTGTAGGCAGGCCCGCAGTGGTGAGGAATACGATCGGGGTCGCCGAGGTACTCCGGCTCGGCTCCGACGGGCTCTTCTCTGCAAAAAAAAAAAGAACATACGGGCTTAATTGAAAATTTTGACAGAACCTCCCCTACACGGTGAGGTTTCTAAAACCTGCAAAAAAACGTACGGCACGATGGCCGATAACCACATATGCATATGCATTGGATTCACATTCATATAAACATATATAATCACAACTACTGCTACTACCACCACCACCAGTATAAGTGAAGCTTCATCTGTTTCAGAAAGTTGAACCAGCTGCCTAGCTAGGATTATTCAGTTGCACCTTGTGTGTTTTATTTGTGGCTGTTTCTTGTTTGAAATCAATCCCAATTCCTTGACAAAAAGATTGTGACTACTGCAGCAAAAGGGAAAGGAAAAAGAAAAGAAAAGAAAATACTGTAGTTTGCAAACAAAGCAGGGATCTGCTTCCTGCGGCATTGCAGCCTTGCAGGTCGTCCATGCTACGTTTGTGCTTGTGACATAAACCAACTGCACCTTGAGTGCGTGACAGAACCAGTCAGCCAGCCTGTTGCTATTATGCATCCATGCATCCATAAATACGAAAGTGTTTTGCAGGACCATAGGTCGCTTTATATGCTAGTCCTTGACTCCCTGTAGGAGTCTATAATAAAAACAAATAGTGACTACTGATTTGCATTAGCATGCATGTTACCGTGAAAACTGCGAACAGCTGGGTCAATGCCTATCGAATAAAAATAAAACAAATACAATAGTCAACACGTCTACCTTTAAATGTTGTTTAAGTGGTTTTGCTTTTGATTTGTCGTTGTAGCAATTTCTCATGCTTTTCCCCTTCTAAAATTTCTTCCACTAAGCCACTTGCCTATTGCCGGCAAAAAGGTTAACGGGGCTGCTGTATCACGCCAAGCTTTAGGATTTTACCTAACTAGCAGTGAAAGCTAAACTTAAATCGGTCATGATCCTGCAAAATCGGTCATACCATTTGGTGGCAAGCCTATTGTTCTAGGAGGTGATTTTCGTCAAATTTTACCTGTTGTGCGGAAAGGCTCACGATCTGCCGTAGTTGGTGCATCCATTACGAGCTCTAGACTTTGGCAGCATGTTGTTCTATTAAGACTACACACAAACATGCGACTTCTCAACCCCTCTTTAGAAGAGAGCAAACGTGATGAGCTGGAGCAATTTAGCAACTGGGTCCTAGCTATTGGTGATGGTACTGCCCCTGCCGAAAGGAAAGGGGATGAGTGTGAGGCTTCATGGGTTACTATTCCTGATGGTTTGCTAATTCATACCGATGGTGATAAAATTGCAGCAATAGTGTTTGAAGTATACCCAGACTTTTTGATGAACTACAATAATCCTGAATATTTGGCTTCACGTGCTATTGTCTGCCCAAATAACATTACTGTTGACGAGATTAATGATTTCATTGTCTCGCTCATCCCTGGTGATAGTGTGCACTACCTAAGCTGTGACACTATATCGAAATCGTCTGAACACATACCAGATTTTGATGTGCTCTACCCTACTGAGTTTCTGAATTCTATCAATGTGAATAATTTCCCTTGCCACAAACTTGTATTAAAGAAAGGGGTCATAGTAATGCTGTTACGAAACCTGAATCAGAATATGGGGCTCTATAATGGTACAAGACTGCTTGTTACAGAGCTTGGACAGCGCTTGCTGCGGTGCATAATACTAACGGGGTCTAAAGTCGGCGAAGAGGTTTTTATACCAAGAATCGCCCTTAACACTGCAGATGTGAAGTGGCCATTCATGCTACAGAGGAGACAATTTCCAGTACGAATATGCTTCACTATGACAATAAATAAGAGCCAGGGGCAGACTCTTTCAAGGGTTGGCCTTTACCTAAAAAAACCTATTTTTACACATGGCCAACTCTATGTGGCTGTTTCACGATCGACTTCTAGAGGTGGCCTAAGAATTCTGATTGAGAATACTGATGGTTCGTGTGGCTCAAAGACTCGAAATGTTGTGTACCGAGAGGTCCTTGCGGCATCAGCCTTAAACTTTTGCGATGGGTTAGATTTTGGGCCTTGCTGTATATACGTGCTTTTGAAAATGTTGGCTGGCCACCTACATCTCTTATTTTGCATTGAGTGTATTGGTTCACATGATGTGTGTGATGTCTTCTATACCAAGGTTTCCCTCTTTCGATCTTAATCTCGCATATGAAACTTATTGTGCCATGACGGTTGTACTAATTCTATATCTCATTATGTGCCTGCAGATGGGAGATAGGTTGATTCCTGGTCTCATGCCTGGTAACTGCAGTGAGACCATATGTGTGCGTGCCTCTAGGTTTTGGGACTTCTATGATCCACATGATGAATCAAAGATGTTGCATAGTGACTTGGTTTTGATTGATGAAGAGGTACATATTGTCGCTTGTCTTCCTATGCTCACATGTATGCTGACTATAAGATTATGTATATTTGTGATAGGCTGTAAAATCCATAGTTTTTACCATAACTGCGTAGGTTTTTTACTATGGAACCTAGCTATAAGATATAAAGTTACATGACAGGACTCTAAAATACCGAAGGGAGACACAATATGCAATAGTGGCAGAACCGTTATCACCATTCATCTTGCCTTAGACTAGACTTGCTGAACTCTGCTTATTTGTACAGGGAAACTGCATCCATGTACAGATTTACCCACCAGACCATGAGCAGTTCAAGCCTTTGATATCCTTTCTGAACATGATAGTTTTTATGCATGTTGATCTAAGACTGGTTTATTCTTTTTTATGCTACTCGTTTTATTATGACACAAGTAGCTGTACATGATAGTTTTTGTCTTCCTAAAATCATGATTATAGTTCAATACTTTGTAAGGCATATATATCGAATGGATTTTGAGATCCAAAGTTGTAGTTTGAGGTAAAGATGAAATTATTTTTAATGATAAAAGGGAACTGATGTATTGTTACCATTCCATTAGGTGCCTTTGAAATATTTTAGACGGTTTGTACCATTAAGAAGCATAAACGCTAAGGAGAAATTCTTAATTTAACAAATCCACTGCAACAGCATAGTTTACAGGCAAGAAAATGTAATAGACAAGTTTTAGCACAAATTAATTTCAGGAAGGAATAATGCATGGTCTGCACGCAACTGTATAGACAAGTTTTAGCACAACTGAATTACCGGGGCTGCAGAGGCCGGACGCCGTGCCGGAGATGGTCGCGAGGACGCTGGGCCCCAGGTGGTGCTCGACCGAGCTTAGTCTCCTCTCCGGGTTGCGGCGCGGCGAGCGGATGGAGGAGATCGGCCGCGGGCGAGACGAGTCCAGACGGCGGGCCGCCGGCGGGAGCGGCCAGCGTGGGCGGGCGGGCGCGCGCGGGGCGGCGCGTAGGCGCGGCGTTGCGGGTGGGGCGGTGACGGGGGCGGCCGGCGGGCCAAACTTTGCCGGTGGAGGCGGCTTCGGGGCCGCGGCCGGCGGGCGAGCGCGCTGGGCGCGAGCACGGCGGGCGGGCACGAGCGGGGCAGCGCAGGAGAAGGCGCGGCGGCGCGAGGATGACGGGCAGGGCGGGGGGGGGGGGGGGGGGGGGGGGCGGCGCTGGCAGGGGCGGTGAGGGAGCGAGGGGAGGGTTGGTTGCAGAGGACGCGGTGAGGGAGCGAGGGGGAGGCGCTGGCACTCTGGCAGGGGCGATGAGCGTGCGTGCGTGAGTGAGTCTCGGCTGTGGCAGTTAAGTCCTGGGTCTGGCCTTTGCCGAGTGTCCGCGATCCGGCACTCGGCAAAGCCAGGATTTTTTTATAAAAACATTAAAAATCTTTGTCGAGAGTCAAGCCGATAAGGCACTCGGCAAAGACTATACTTTGCCGAGTGCGAACCCTAAGACACTCGGCAAAGGTATTTTAAAAAAAAACTTTTCTATTTCCTTTCTCTTTTCCTTAACCGTTTTTTTCCAAATTTGTTCCAATACACTTTGAAAATACCTTGTCAAATTCACTCAACAATGCAAATTTGATGCTTCAGCGAAAAATAGACCATGATTTCATTAGTTATAGCTCAAATTCCATTTATATAATTGCTATTACAAATTAATAATTATCAAATGGATCCAAAAAATCGCTAAAATTTAACATGACACGATCTTTGATGTCTATTGGCTATACAAAAAGTTTCGGAGTCAAACCACAACTCGACCGTCACTTTCACTCCAGATCTTACCAGATCATTCTCAACAATCATGAAACTTCTTCGGAGATGTTTCGGATTGTGAGCAATGTACGTGACAACTTATGTGACACCTTCTCAATTTTTTACCACAACATCCACATATGATATCATGACATCTTATCAAATTTCATGATTTTCGGACTTCCTTTGTTTTTTATAGTATTTAAAAACCATTCAACCACACGCTCGGGGTCGTGTTTCCGAAATAAGATGTTCGAAAACCCTTATAATCTTATAGGTAAGGCCTCAAACTGGGTTGAATAACATGAATATCAATTTTATACTCATTTTCCAAATATTTGAATCACTTGCGATTCAAATTTAACTTAATTCAAAAAAATTGCTTGAAATGCAATTAATTAGTTAAATATAGCAAATAAATTCAAAAATACACCAAACTTAAGCATGGAGTACCAAATGTGGTATGTGGAGAGGTGAAAAATTTTGAAGTGCAGGAGTCAAAAAAAAATTATACTTTGCCTAGTGTCTGCTTTTGACACTCGACAAAGACATTCTTTGCCAAGGGTTGCATTTGTATACTCGGCAAAGAGCTGACGGCGGCAGGCTGGTTTAATGGCGGGCCAAAATTTGCCGAGTGTGAGACGTTGACACTCGGCAAAGAAAGTACTTACCGAGTGGTATGTCTGAGCACTCGGCAAAGAGGACGTCTTTGCCGAGTGCTGAAACTGAGCACTCGGCAAAGATCAGCTTTGTCGAGGGTCGTGTCTTTGTTGAGTGTTCGAGGTTGGGCACTCGGCAAAGACAGGCTTTACCGAATGCCCGAGATAAAAAAACTCGCAAAATTATCGGCACTCGGCAAAGCTTGCGATTCCGATAGTGACTTGTTGGAGCTGCTCCGGATGGCCCTCTTGACCTCGGACTCCTTCATGTCCACGAAGAACATGAAGTCCGGAATGCTGGTCTGCCTGGCGAGCCGGCGCAGGCTCTTCTCCTTGTCAGGGAACGGGCCGCCGCCGCCGTCGTCCTCCTCTTTGGCGCCGTCGCTGGTCCCGTGGCGGTGGTACTGGCAGAACTGGAAAAGTATCCTGGCGAAGTAGACGAGCAGGGCGACGCCGCAGATAAGGAAGAGGCCCCCGAAGTTGGCCACGCTGAGCCTTACGGGGCCGCCCACGCCGTCGGTGGAGTCGCACGTCCCCGTGTTGAGCCAATTGTCGTGGATCCGCTGCAGGTCGCCGCTCTCCGACAGCTTCAGGATGGCCGTCGACAGGTCCACAGCCGGGGGGGGGGGGGGGGGGGGGGGGGGGGTCGTGCGGGAACGCCTATTGTGTTTCCACAGATCGTCGTCGTCGTTGGTTAATTTGGTGGAACAAAAAAAGAAAAAACATGCATGTTGGACTTACGAATCCCCATCCGCCCTTGGTGAACTCCTGGCCCACCGTCCTGAACTGGCAGTTGAAGGAGAGGAAGAGCTCCACGTAGGGCAGCTCGTCGACGATGGCCGCCACGCCACCGTTGCTGGGTCCGCGCTGCAGGCTGTCGGCGTACGCGTCGATGGGCAGCTCCCGGAGGCGCGACGCCTTGACGCCCAGCTCCTTGATCATGTAGCTCCCGGCGAAGGAGCCTTGCTGGTAGCCGATGGGGTGGTTGCCGGCGAGGAGGTCGTTGATGCCTTGGATGCCCGTCGACAGCTGCTGCACCGTCAGGCTGGCTGTGTAGCTCTGGGTGATGATGAGAACCACCAAGAGCCACATGATGACGACGAAGCGACCAAGACTGCTAACAGTCTCCTCTCCTGCATGCATTTCACTTTTCATTAGGATTTCAGATTCACCTGAAATTAAGATGCTGATTGCTGAATCGATCGACACATTGGATTGATTCACCGGCCAGCTCTACTCACGACTCACTTTGCGAGAAGAACACTGCGGCGAAGCTGAACCAGAACATGGTGCGCATCTGGTTCCACGGCGACCCCCGGAACTCCTCGTTGTGCCGGTGCTCCAGGATCCACACCACGGCGCCGATGAAGATGCAGAAACCGACAAAGGTGCCCCACAACTCCGGCGTGAAGGGCTTGAGGAAGGCCCACTCGTCGGAGCTCCTGGCCTTCACCGTGGACACGACCACTAGCCCGGAGTCGATGTACGGCTGCGTGAAGTCCACCACCCGCGTCCGGTTCGTCACGATCGAGATGTCGCCCACCGCGGCGTCGAAGAAGCCGTCCGCCACATTCTGCACCAGCTCGTCGTAGCTGGGGCTCGTCTCGCCGTCGCCGAACAGGACGAACGACACCGGCACCGGGTACGGGAGCTGCTGCAACGCCGCCTTGAACACGTCGACGCAGTAGCCGCTCACGCCGTCTTTGCTCGTGTCGTCCCTGGACACGAACTCCTTGTACGACGTCCGGTACGGCACGCCGATCCTCAGCGGCTGGCCATTGTCGGCGAACACCCACCCGCGCGGCGTGTCCGAGGTGCCGCCGGGCCAGGTGACGCTGGACATCTGCTGCTGCTGATCCTTCTGCTGTTGCTGGGGTGTCGTGCTGGTGCTGTTGGCGGCGGCCCGCCGTCGTCGAGCAGCGTGGGCGCGTCCACCGACAGGCGCGTGTAGTTGGACCAGTAGGCGACCCGGCGGACGCCCGTATTACCGCCGACGTTGAGGATCTCGTAGGCCGGGTTGATGAGGGTCCCACTCCCAGTCCCATTCCCATCGGCGTCGAACTGGAACCCCACGCGCCCGTGACGCCGGTGAAGTTGGCGAGCATGATCTTCTGGAGCAGCTGCTCGCCCTGGTCGAACACCCTGAGCGCGCTGAGTTCCAGGCTCCCAGCGTGCTGCCGTTGGCGTCGCGGATGTTGGGGTCGGCGGAGAAGGTGCCGTTGCAGCCGGCTTCGTCGAGGAACTGGTCGATAGCGTGTGCCGCAATCCAGACGGAGTCATAGGCGAAGAGGCCGTACGCGTTGACGGCGGCGGCGGCATTATTGTTGCTAGGTGGTTCGACGCCGGCGAGAGACGAGCGACGCCTTGGCGTCCGAGTCCGGCGTGTACTGGCGCAGCGTGAGGACGCCCTGTATATTATTAGACTCGGAGGCGGCACCCGCACCATCGATGGCGGCGGCGGCGAGCCAGTCCGTCGCGATCCAGGCGTACTCTGCGACCATCATGCCGAGGTCATGTGGGGCGGTGAAGACGTCGATGTAAAGAAGAACATGAGCTTCGCCGTAGATCTGCGGGTACAGCTTATTATAAACATGATGAACACATCCTAGAACTTTGAACTACTAGATCTAGAGGGGGAGAAAAAGATGGAAAAGGCTGACCGTCTGTGCCCTTGGAGGAGGATCCGCTCGCGTCCACCATGGAGTCGGTGAAGTCTGCGCACGGGCAGCGACGTTCGGGGAAGAGGTCAACAAAGTCGTCGACGTCGGTGGAGCGGAACGACACGGCTGGTGACTTCCCGTCACTAGCTACGCCCCTCTCTGATCGGGATTAGGGTTTAGGTTTCGGTGGGACGTTCGGCTCAGGTGAACCTCGTACTCAGAGCCGCCGGCTCCCACCTCTATTTATTGCGCAGTGTGACATGGGCTCTCCAGCCATAGTGGGCTGGGCGCCCCCGATCAGGGTGCGGATCAAAGGCTCAACTGAGCTGTTGGGCCCAGTTTGAGATTAGAGATCAATCTAACAATCTCCCCCCTTGATCTCCTACCATCTTTCAATTTCATAACATTTACTTTTGTTCATTCCATTACAGATTAGCGCATAGAGCATGTTTCATCGTCATGGTCAACTACCGATAGATTTAACAATTACAACACACCACTCTGTTCTGAAATAGATACTTAACTTTGGGCCTTCTTTTATCCAGGAATTATAGGCTTTCCTTTAAACCCATGTCGGCTACATGTTCTCTAAACACGTTGGGTGGTAAGCCTTTTGTTAGCGGATCCGCGAGCATCTTTTCGGTACTTATATGCTCAAGACTTAAGACATGATCCCGGACTTTATCTTTCACAACATAATACTTTATGTCAATGTGTTTGGCAGCACCACTTGACTTATTGTTGTGAGCATACTGTACTACGGGATTATTATCGCAGTATAACTTAAGTGGTATATAGATGTCGTCAACCACCTTTAAACTGGGTATGAACTTTTTTAGCCAGTTCATCAGCCCTGTTGCCTCATAACACGCTACAATCTCAGCATACATTATGGATGATGTAGTGACGGTTTGCTTTGAGCTTTTCCATGAAATAGCTCAACCTGTGAGAGTGAATACATATCCAGACGTGGATTTTGTATCATCTTCCGTATAATCAGAATCTAAATATCCCACTATATGGAGTGAATCTGATCTTCTATACGTCATCATGAGGCTTTTCGTTCCTTGCAAATAATGCAAGACTTTCTTTACTAATTTTCAATGTTCTGTTCTAGGATTGCTCTGGAATCTACCAAGTAACCCGGCAACAAATGCCAAGTCAGGGCGCGTACATACTTGAGCATATTGCAAGCTTCCTACAACTGAAGCATATGGAACCATTTTCATTTGATCGATCTTATACTGGTTCCTGGGGCATTGAAAATCCTCATATCTGTCGCCCTTGAGGCCTTGACTATAGGAGCAGGTGAGAGACTACATTTGTGCATATTGAATTTCTTTAATATCTTTTCTATGTATGCCTTTTGTGACAGTTCTAATACCCCTTTACTTCTATCTCGATGAATCTCGATCCCTAGAACAAACGAAGCTTCACCAAGATCTTTCATATCAAATTTTGAGGATAAAAACTTAATTGTCTCTAGTAGTAGACTGACATCACTACTAGCAAGTAAGATATCATCCACATATAGGACAAGGAAGATAAACTTCCCATTCTTAAACTTTGCATAGACACAATTGTCCTCTACATTCTCTTTAAACCCAAAATTCATTATTGTCTGATCAAACTTCAAGTACCATTGTCTTGAAGTTTGTTTTAATCCATAAATGGATTTCTTTAGGCGGCATCCCATTCATTCTTTTCCTTCCATGACAAAACCTTTCGGTTGTGCCATGTAAACATTTTTCTCCAAGTCCCCGTTGAGAAATACCGTCTTTACATCCATCTGATG
This sequence comes from Miscanthus floridulus, assembly GCF_019320115.1. Lineage (NCBI taxonomy): Eukaryota > Viridiplantae > Streptophyta > Magnoliopsida > Poales > Poaceae > Miscanthus > Miscanthus floridulus. Next base: position 1,087,793 of record NC_089583.1, on the reverse strand, counting down.
TAATTCTAAATCATAATGTGCCACTAATGCCATTATGATTCTGAAGGAATCCTTACATGAGACTGGAGAAAAGGACTCATTGTAATCAATCCCTTCTCTTTGCGTAAAGCATTTTGCCACAAGTCGCGCTTTATATCTCTCTATATTCCCTTGAGAGTCAGGTTTTGTTTTGTAGACCCATTTACGGCCTACTGTTTTGGCTCCTTTAGGAATTATTTCTGAGTCCCAAACTTTATTGGCATTCATAGATTTTATTTCATCTTCCATGGCCTCAAGCCACTTTGATGAATGATCACTTCTCATGGCTTCTTCAAATGAGGTGGGATCATCCTCCATTTGAAATTCCTCAGTGTTGTATACTTCATAGTCAGCAGGAATAGCTAATTTTCTAACTCTATGAGACCTTCTAGGAGCCTCCACATTTGGCACATCTTCTGTTTGAGGTTGTTGTTGCTCCCCCTCATGTGTGGCAATAGGTTCTACAGGATCCTGAAGAACAGGTTCATCATCGTCATTCATTGTTGCCATAGGCAGAATAACAACATGTGCTTGCACCACAGTATCTTGCACTGTCGGTGCAGTGATAGCAGGTAATGAGAAAAATGGCTCATGAATCATCAGAGTGGGCGCATACACCCGCTTCTCTTCAAGGTCAATTTCTCGAGCTACCATGCTCCCCCTCATAATTTCATCCTCTAGGAAGACAGCGTGTCGCACGCAATGTTCACATCATCACGTAGTGATAACAAATAAAGCTCATTTTATAAGATAGCAAGACCATCACATGCATTATTAAATGTTAGGAGCGGCGAGGATGCGTGGGTTTGGCACGCTCGATTCGGGCACGTCAACTTCACCGCGCTCCGCAAGATGGCGCGTGACGAGCTCGTCTGCGGACTCCCACTGCTTAGCCAGGTGGAGCAACTCTGCGACGTCTGCCTGGCAGGCAAGCAGCGCCGCTCGCCATTCCCGCAGAAGGCCCAGGGACGCTCCACCGAAGTGCTCCAACTCCTCCACGGTGACCTCTGTGGGCCGATCTCGCCGCCAACGCCCAACGGTAATCGCTACTTTCTTCTTCTGGTCGATGATTTCTCCCGGTACATGTGGATTGCTCTGTTGCCGTCCAAGGACGGGGCAGCAGAGGCCATCAAGCGGATCCAGGCAGCTGCTGAGAGGAAGGCAGGGAAGAAGGTGCTCGCGCTCCGTACCGATCGGGGCGGCGAGTTCACGGCGACGGATTTCTCCAAGTACTTGCGCCCAGCTCGGACTGCGTCGCGAACTCACGGCACCACACACACCTCAACAGAATGGTGTCGTGGAGCATCGCAACCAGTCCGTCGTGGGGACAGCGCGGTGCATGCTGAAGGCGAAGGGGCTTCCCGGAGTGTTCTAGGGCGAGGCGGTCATAACGGCCGTCTACCTGCTGAATCGATCCTCATCGAAGAGCATTGGGAGCAAGACCCCCTACGAGCTCTGGATGGGGCGTGCGCCGGGCGTTCATCACCTCCGTACGTTCGGTTGCATCGCACACGTCAAGGTAACTTCGCCTAATCTGAAGAAACTTGATGATCGCAGCAGAAAGATGATCTTCGTCGGGTATGAGGCTGGGTCCAAGGCATACCGCGTCTACGACCCCTCTACCCGCCGAGTCCATATCAGCCGAGATGTCGTCTTCGACGAGGGCGCACAGTGGGCGTGGCCCGCTGATCACAACGGAGGCGACGCCGACTTCACCATCGATGAGCCCACGGTGGAGGTGCCCACCATGGTCACCACCACCAGCACGATGGTGGGTCGTGCTCCCTTGGTGACCACTGCGCCAAACGCGGCGTCTCCGGCAACACCAGGCTCACAGGCGCCCACGCTCTCGCCAGCGGACGTTTCACTCTCAAGTCCAGCACCAGGCTCCTCTGCTGCCCAGCTGCAGCACGATGTCGAGTACGCCACACCGCCCGGGTTCGGCTTCAGCGAGCACCTCGACTTCGACCATGACGACGAGGCACCTCTGCGGTTCCGCCGCATCGAAAACGTCCTCGACCAGTCAACTCCACCCGGCTTCGATGACCGGGACCTGGAGGAGCACCTCTTGCTGACAAGCGACACCGAACCAACCACGTTCGACGAGGCGCTGGAACACGAACACTGGCGCCACGCGATGCTTGACGAGATGACGTCCATCGAGGCGAGCGGAACCTGGGAGCTCGTCAATGCTTCCCCGCGAGTGAAGCCGATCGGCTTGAAGTGGGTCTACAAGACCAAGAAGGACGCCACGGGCGTGATCACCAGATACAAGGCTTGACTCGTCGCCAAGGGGTACGTGCAACAGCAAGGCATCGACTTCGACGAGGTCTTCGCGCCGGTGGCCCGACTTGAGTCCGTGAGGTTGCTCCTCGCCCATGCCGCATCACAAGGCTGGGCGATGCACCACATGGACGTCAAGTCCGCGTTCTTGAACGGCGTACTCCAGGAGCAAGTCTACGTCGAGCAACCGCCGGGGTTCGTTCTACGCGGTCAAGAGAACAAGGTTCTGCGCCTGGAGAAGGCGCTGTACGGCCTACGTCAAGCGCCCCGCGCCTGGTATGCCAAGCTCGACTCCTCTTTGATCGAGCTGGGCTTCCAGCGGAGCACCTTCGAGCACGCCGTGTACCTGCGTGGAGTAGGCGTTCGCCGGCTCGTCGTTGGTGTATACGTGGATGATCTGGTGATCGCCGGTGGGAACAACGAGGACATCACCAAGTTCAAGGAGGAGATGAAGGCAAAATTCAAGATGAGTGACCTTGGCCTCCTCCACTACTATCTGGGGCTCGAGGTGACTCAGAGTGAGGCTGGGATCACTCTCTGTCAAAGCTCTTATGCTGCGAAGATCTTGGAGAAGGCGGGGCTGGTTGGCTGCAACCCAAGCCACACGCCCATGGAACCTCGTCTGAAGCTCAGCAAGCTAAGTTCGGCTCCTTCAGTTGACCCTACCATGTACCGCAGCATCGTCGGGTCCCTCCGCTACCTGGTGAACTCTCGGCCCGATCTCGCCTACTCGGTGGGGTACGTCAGCAGATTCATGGAAAATCCCACCACCGAGCACCTGTCTGCCGTCAAGAGGGTGCTCAGGTATGTCGCCGGCACTTTGCAGTTTGGGTGCTGTTACAGGAAGATGAAAGGTGCTCAGCTCGTCGGATTCAGTGACAGCGACCTGGCGGGTGACATCGACACTCGCAAAAGCACAACCGGAGTCATCTTCTTCCTCGGCGGCAGCGTGATCACCTGGCAGTCGCAGAAACAGCGTGTTGTTGATCTGTCATCATGTGAAGCAGAGTACATAGCCGCGGCCACTGCAGCATGCTAGGGTGTCTGGCTCGCTCGTCTCTTGGCTGAGCTCAAGGCTGAGAAGGCAGGCGCCACCACACTGAAGATCGACAATCAGTCAGCTATCGCGCTCAGCCAGAATCCCGTGTTCCACGACCGAAGTAAGCATATTGACATAAGATTTCATTACATCCGTGAGTGTGTCGAGGAGAACAAGGTTCAGGTTCAGTCCATTGGGACGGCAGAGCAGCTGGCGGACATCTGCACCAAGGCACTGGGGCGCGAGCGATTCTGCGAGCTGCGCTCTAGACTTGGCGTTCGTCATGTACAGCGAGCACATTAGGAGTAGGAGGAGAATTGTTAGTTACTCTTACGTGCTCTAGTTAGGCAGCATGTTTATTTCGTGCATGTGCGCAGGCTCCAGCTTGTGGTGATCGCGTACAAATAGGATGTAGTGGTAGTTTGTTAGCCATGAACCAGGACATGCCGCCATGGCCGGGCGACGTCGCGCGTGGGGATGGACGCGCGCCTTTCTCGCGTCGTGCGCGCCATGAGCGGCATGATCTTTCTTTCTTGTTTCAATAAATGGCAACACATGCATCAGAAAACGCTGCACTTCTTGCAGCACAAATTTCCTGTGTCCAGTTCTTGCCGAGCTCCCTGCGATCGCGCTCACCGCCGCTCGGCTTCTAACACAAAAAGTGAATGAAGGAAAGGGGAGATGTTGGCTGCACCCACAAATTAAGCCCCCACATGACATGATGATTTGGTGCTGCTGATGATGCGTAATGACGGGGCAACCACCCAAAACGGAGGACGCAAGGCATATCACATCACAGCATGATTCATGGCAATCTCACCAAGGATGGAATGGAAACCCCAATCCCCACGAAAGAAAGGAAGAAAACAGAGCAAAAGCAGAGTAGGATTGTACCTACCTTGGATTGTGCCGACGAATCCGCTGCACTTGGTGTCCTGGAAGATGACGCTGAGGTTGGTGCCCCTCAGCACGGTGGGGTCGCCGTTGACGTCGTCGACGGCGAGCTGGATGGCGGTCCTGGCGGACCTTCCGATGACGGAGTCGAAGGTGAAGAGCGCGCCGATGGTGACGCTGGGCGGGCGCGCCGCCGCCTGCAGGGTGGCTGGCAGGGCGGCGCAGAGGCAGAGCAACCGGAGGAGGAGGAGGAGGAGGAGGGTGCTGGAGCTGGAGCTGGAGGAGGAGGACCAGGACGACGCCATCTCCTTCCCCTCCCCTGCTCTGGTCGAGGCTCAAGCCCAAGCCAAGAAGCAGCAGGTGATGGTGATGGTGATGAGGGCTTATGGCTGTCGCCTCAGCCGGCCCCTGACTCCGGTCCGGACATGGCAACGGCGGGCGGAGACAGAAAGATACGATTTGGGGGGAAGAAAGAAACGAAGGAACAAGCGAGCACCGACGGCGACGGGATAAAAGAAAACTTGGGTGGAATGCCCGGCAGGCCGGCACCACCAGTGAATGAAGAAGAAGAGGAGGGAAAGGAAGAATCCAGCAAGAAACAAAGCTGGAGAGGCTCCAAAACAAGAAAGAAGAGGGGCCAGGCCTGGGCTGTCCGGGGATTGGAATGGATTCCATGTGCCCTGTTCGCTTGACACGGTTTATAAAGCCAGCGAACGGGACGAGGCCTCTGCCATTTCGAGCTGACTGCGTCAGAGGAGAGGAGAGAGAGAGAGCAGGAGAAGGCGGCTGCTGCTGCTGCTGTGGCTGTGCTTGAGACTTGATGAGGCCTTGTTGGACTGGACACCCAGAGCGAAGCCAAGCTCCCTTGCTGCTAGGACGGAGTATCGTCACAAATCAGCCCATCAGCTCGAGTTATTGCCAAAAAGAAAGGAAGAAAAAAAGAAACCATCTCGATCGTCTTCCCTCCTCCACTCCACAGTCCATCATGTCGACGGAGCGGAGGGAGAGTGTGTAAAACATGCATGCATGGTATTGCTGGTATGGTAGGCCTCTCTCCACCAAGTCTTTTCTGCCGGCTTGGAAACGGATTCTCATCGTCTCACACTCTCGCTCCTCATTCACACCACACAGGTCATAGGGTCAGAGTATGTATATAATATATATATATATATATATATATATATATATATATATATATATATATATATATATATATATATATATATATATATATAATTTTGTTTTCATAAAAAAAAAGGCTCCACGCACAACACAAAGCGAAAAAAAAGTGAAGGAGTCAAGTCAAGCCATAAAAAAAGGGGAGGCTCCACGCACAACACAAAGCGAAAAAATAAAGTGAAGGAGTCAAGTCAAGCCAAGTCTTGTCCCCAGTCCACGATTATTCTAGTGCATATGTTATTAATATACTTATATTCTACTACGAAATGTATGAGTACGACCCACCCGTGGTGGTACTATGTAGTAAAAATCAACAACTTGCAAGATGGGACACGAGTACTCCTCTGTAACCATCGATCTGATACCATCGCAGCAAAACCAAAACAAAAAAAACACATCTAACATAATCCGGGCCAGATTAAGCCTAGGTATGCGAAGTGAGCCTAGCTGTTAGAATATCGTCAACCTTGCTCATATGAGTTTAGGCCATCAATTTAACACAAGTTCTTACAATTAATTACTCTAACACAAGTTCGGACCTGTCCTTTTCTTATAGGATTTTTGCGTACCCCGGTCGGAGATGTGGGGTCGGAGTCGAAAGTAGTGCTTTTGCCAGGCCTTCTGGTCGGAGAGGCCATCCGGAGGCGGGCTAGGGACCGAAGTGAGCCCTCCGGTCGGAGAGGTGGGCCGGAGTCAGAAAACAGGCGTCGCTCCTCTTCGGCCAGACCTTCCGGTCGGTGATTGGATCGCCCTTCTGGCCTGTTGTCCAGATACTTGGGTCGGCCCATGAGTTGCGTGTTGTCTGCTTGGGCCGAGCCTTTGTTGGGAAGCCGGTCCGCGAGGGACCCCGGGTTTATGAACTCGACAGGAGCCCCCGAGCCCCTAGGCGATTCGGGCAGAATCGTCTGGGGGATTTTTGTCTTGACGGCGGGTGCTCGTGAGCGCACCCACGGGTGTAGCCCCCGAGCCCCCGGGCGATTCGGGCAGAATCGTCTAGGGGATTTTTCGTGTTGCCAGCTGGGGAGGTTTTTGTTTCATTAGCGGGTGCGTGCGAGCACACCCGCGGGTTGTCGACGAAATATGGTTGGCAGTCCACCGAGGGGGGTGCCCGTGGTGGTAGATTGTCGGTAGACGGTGCGTGTAATCAGGAACCAGATGGTGACACAAGGCGCAGAGACAACGATTTAGATAGGTTCGGGCCGTCTGATCGACGTAATACCCTACGTCTTGTGTCTTTGGTGTATTGTATTGATTGAGGTGTAGATGATTGTCCTCCATGAGGGGGACCCCTGCCTCTCCTTATATAGTCTGGAGGAGGAGGGTTACAAGTAAAGTATCCTATTTGGTACTATTACAATATCTGGTACAACTTGTAATCTAGCCGTGTACGTCTTGATCTTACGGGCCGGGCCACCTCGGATGGTGCGGCCCATGTACCATCTTGTGGTACCCGGGGGTATATCCCCCACAGCTAGTCCCCGAGCGCCATGTATTTTGATGTGACACGTCATTTTAACCTTCTCCGAACAGTGAGGCTTGAGTTCTTAACATCTCCGACCACCGTTGTCGCCGGAGAAATAGGTTGTCCGAAGAATGTATGGTGCTCTTAAGAAGAAAGAAAAAGATTTCCATCCTGGGAAGTGTGCCCACTTGTATTTCTGAAAAAAATGTAAGTGCGTCTTGAAGCGTAGCGTCTTTGATCATCAGAGGCGTAGTGGTCGAAAAACAAGCACATTCACCGCAAGGTGAAGTGTGCCCACTTAGTCCCCGAGCCTGGTAGTAGGTGACGCAGGCACATGGTGCCAGGGTCTAAAAAGAATTCCCAGTTAAGTTGAGAATCCAATCATCGTACAGGCGATACGAGATGCACCGGCAGGTGTATCGTACCGATGTAGTCCCCGAGCTTGCTGGAAGGCGAGGTATGAGCCTTGTAGCAAGGTCTAAGTGAGAAAAAATACCCCAACTGTATGCGAGTCGACAGTCGCATGTAGTCGAGACTGCAAAGTCCCCGAGCCGTGGTCGGAGAGTGGTCGAGGCAGTCCCCGAGCATAGGTCGAGGAGCGAGCGACGAAGTCCCCGAGCTGTGGTCGGAGAGTGATCGAGGCAATCCCCGAGCGTAGGTCGAGAAGCGAGCGACGAAGTCCCCGAGCATAGCTCGAAATTCCTGCAATATAAATATGTAGAATGGTAGTACATGATGTACAAAATAATAAATTATGGAGAAAAATCAGCGGTGAAGAAATAGCGTATGACGCTCAGCAGTCATGAGCATGATGTGATAAAGCAGTTGGTGCTTTGTAAACATCAGTGTTAATGTGAAATTTATGTTTATACTTAATATAAATTGCTTGACCAGTTAGTATGTAGCTGAGTCTCCAGCCCTAGCTAGCCCGTTAACCATAACGCGGGGCGCGGAGCCCGTGCACGTGTAGGATGAACAAAGCGTCGCTAAGGAGCCGCTGCCGACCACCCATAACGCAAAGGGCAGACGATCGTGCACGTGTAGGGAGGAGCCGAAGACAGGGCCTTTTCTAGAGACATCGAGCGTCAACATGACTGGTCGAGGATTTGCATTAAGTATAGTTGTATGTTATATTTAAGATTGTATACATGGACAAACGTTATTTGAAGAATAATCATGGCAAGGACGTTGTGGAGAAACGTCGTAATGAAAATTATATTAAATATAAATATTAGAAGTGTACTTATCTTTGATAGAAATCTGGTCGGTGGCGATGAAGTTGTCCGGTCCTCGAGCTTTTCGGCCTGTTGTGACGGTGGTCGTGGTTGTCATAGCGTCGTTCTTCGTGGCGATCATCATTGCGACGTGGTCTGGTGGTCGGGGCTCGGCGGAGCCGCTCGGGACGTGGTCTGGTGGTCAGAGCTTGGCGGAGCCGCTCAGGACGTGGTCTGGTGGTCGGAGCTCGGCGGAGCCGCTCGGGACGTGGTCTGGTGGTCGGAGCTCGGCGGAGCCGCTCGGGACATGGTCTGGTGGTTGGAGCTCGGCGGAGCCGCTCGGGACGTGGTCTGGTGGTCGGAGCTCGGCGGAGCCGCTTGGGACGTGGTCTAGTGGTCGGAGCTCGGCGGAGCTGCTCGGGACATGGTCTGGTGGTCTGGGGTCGATGTGGCTCGACGCGGCTCGCTCAGCGGCTCGCTTGGCTTGACGTGGCTCGATGCGGCTCGCTCAGTGGCTCACTTGGCTCGACATGGCTCACTAGATGGCTTGGCGTGGCTCGCCTCTGGCTGAGACCGCTCGCTGTTGGAGTCGTCGTATTTGGCTCCATGATGATGGATACGTGCAAGTAGACCTCACGTGTAGTTGCTTTGCTTCCTTCTGTGCAGATGTATATATGTATATACATGCTACGTATCTTGTTAGCTTTGCATGGCTTGGGTAGATCACGTGTCCTTGCTGCATGCAAAGCCGGAATTAACTAGAGCTTTTCAGATCTTGCATGCTTGTCGATGGTTGACTCCGATCTGGTGCATGGCTGTGATGCCTGGGCCCATCGCGCGGCCAGAGCATGACTCTGTAGATTGAACCCATGTCGGGCCTCCTTGATTGGTCAATGATAAGTGTCGTTGGTGCAGATCCATAATCGATCATGCCTGGTTGCTAGCCGCTCCTGCATGCAGCCGTGCGTTGTGATGTATGTCCATGCATGTTGATCTCATCTGGAGTTGGCTTCTTTTTTCTCGCTTGTTCCTCCTTGGTCCCACTGATCTGGCTGATCCATACAAGGTGGCCACGAGACCTAGAGCTATGCCGCCGACGTATAGCAGCTTGTAGGATTACTGATCACTCCCGATGAGATCCATACTGCCAATATGGGACAACACCGAACGATGATGAACGCAATTAGATTCTTGAAATAATTATGCGTATATGTAGGTATCTGGATATGTATTATATCATAGGATATTATAGATTGAAGATTGACTTAGCTTTCGAGATGAAACTGCATGTGACAACATCGAGCAGCCTGCATCCCACCGCTCCGTAGATCTAGATGCATACGTGCTCGAATATTTCTTCAATTGCTCTAGTTTGCTCGTACGACCAATTAACATCTTTGATGGAAACATAGCTCCATGTTGCTTTATTGCTGGCCGCCGTTTGATCGTTGGAGTGCAGTAGATGCGAAATCAGATCCGTCTATCGAGGGATGCCGCCGCCAGTCGCCAGCTTGCCACGGATGAAGTTGGTGAAGAAAATCCCATCTGGTTCGCCGGAGGATCAGCACGCACACCCCCTACCTGGCGCGCCACTGTTGATGAAATATGGTCGGCAGTCCACTGAGGGGGTGCCCATGGTGGTAGATTGTCGGTAGACGGTGCGTGTAATCAGGAACCAGATGGTGACACAAGGCGTAGAGACAACGATTTAGACAGGTTCAGGCCATCTAATCGACGTAATACCCTACGTCCTGTGTCTTTGGTGTATTATATTGATTGAGGTGTAGATGATTGTCCTCCCTGAGGGGACCCCTGCCTCTCCTTATATAGTCTGGAAGAGGAGGGTTACAAATAAAGTATCCTATTTGGTACTATTACAATATCTGGTACAACTTGTAATCTAGCCGTGTACGTCTTGATCTTACAGGACCGGGCCACCTCGGATGGTGCGGCCCATGTACCATCTTGTGGTACCCGGGGGTATATCCCCACACGGGTGTAGCCCCCGAGCCCCCGGGCGATTCGGGCAAAATCGTCTGGGGGTGTTTGTCAGCGGGCGTGTGTATGTGTTTTTTAGTTGAGACGGAGTTGTCAACCAAGGCGTCGTTGTGCAGCCGAGGCGGTTAGTTTTGGGATCGAGCGAGGTAGAGCTCATGGATCCTGACATCGGTGCGCGCCTTGGGATCGGGCGAGGTAGTTAGTTTAGGGATCGGACGAGACGGAGCTCGTGGGTCCTGACGTCGGTGCACGCCGTGGGATCGGGCGAGTCAGAGTCATGGATCCTGGCCTTGGTGCAGCCCGCGCAGCCGAGGTAGTTAGTTAGTTAGTTTAGGGATCGGTCGAGACGGAGCTCGCTGATCTTGGTGTCGGTGCATGCCGTGGGATCGGTCGAGTCGGAGTCATGGATCCCGATGGTGCGAGTTCGAGGTCACAGACCCAGGCGTTTTTTGGTGTGCAGTCGAAGCGTAGCCGGATGGGGCGAGTTCGGGGTCGTAGACCTAGGTAGTTTTTGGAGTGCAGTCGAAGCATAGCCGGATGGGGCGAGTTCGGGGTCGTAGACCCATGCGTTTGGTGTGTAGTCGAAGCATAGCCAGATGAGGCGAGTTCGGGGTCACAGACCCAAGCGTTTGGTGTCTTGATCCCCCGAGCCTCGTTGGGCCTTAATAGGGGTCGATTTGAGTTGTGTGCGTCTCGACTCAAGTGGCACTGGCACTTGAAAGCCATAAGGCGTCCAATGACATCTAGTTGAGAGACCTTTGTCTGGCCATGAAGGGGTTTCTGTGTCGCAGACAACATGTCGTAATACGCCTTTGCGGTTGCCTCTGGCTCCTCATCCCTACGTCCTTCACCGAAGTGTGCTTCATGATAGTCACCTAACATGTCTCCTACCCCGCCATCAGCATCAAGATCGTCGATGCGTTGTCTCACGACCTCGTCTCTCCTACGTCCTTCACCATGGAGGGTCCACCGGGTATAGTCTGCCATAAATCTATACTTGCCAAGATGTTTACCCATGTCCACCTTTGTTTGTTTACGCCTGTTCTCACACTCGCTGCAGGGACACCAAACTTTATCCGTTTCTTTAGCCTCCTGAAATGTTGCTTCCAAGAAAGCATTGGTCTTCTACATCCATTCATCAGTCCAGTCTCCATAACCCCTTCGGCCAGTGTACATCCACTCACGATCATCCATCCTTTACCATATACGCGAGTAATATAAGAATCCATTGCATCTACACGAGGATCCTACTATCTAATAGGTGAAGATAGGTCCTAATCCCACCCGAGGATGCGTAGATGAGGTTAGTTTCCATGCTCTACTCCTATCCGAGATAGAATTTTGGCAGCACCTCCCCGCTCTTCTCCAAATACACGTCTCGGTAGGGAGATTGTGTATCCGGAGAAAAACAGGGAGATGATGCCGAAACTCTGTCTCGGATTGGAGTAGACCATAAAAACTAACCCCATCTATGCATCCTCGGGCTGTCCAAAAAATGTGGACAATTCGAAACACATACGGTTATAGATATGCAAAGATCTGCATACTTCCAACCGTATCCCTTTCGAACGGGAGACACCTAACTTGGTTATGTGATCTACGAACATGATACGGAAAGAGGGGTTATACACTACCGGACTCCTTGAGTTTGCCGAGTGCCCGAAACACTCGGCAAACTACGTAAAACACTCGGCAAATTGTTCGCCGAGTGCCACACTCGGCGAATAGCACTCGCCATAAATAGTACCGGCAAAGCCAACTTTGCCGAGTGCCATTTATCGGGCACTCGGCAAACATTTTGCCGTGTGCAGTTTAGCTCTCGGCGAAAGTAAACGGTCGTAACGCCGGACCCGCCGTTAACAGTTACTTCGCCGAGTGTCAAACGGCAAGGCACTCGGCAACTAGTTTTTTAAAAATATTTTTTGGTTTTTAGAATTCCTTTTCGCCGAGTGCTGCGCTCGGCAAATGATAAACATATGCCGAGTGTCGCACTGTAAGATACTCGGCAAATATTTTTCAAACAGTATTTGGGTTTTTTAAAAATCCTTTTCGCCGAGTGTTGCTCTCGGCAACTAATAAACATATGCCGAGTGTGGCACTGTAAGACACTCGGTAAATATTTTTCAAACAGTATTTGGTTTTTTTTAAAAATAGCTTTTCGCCGAGTTTCTTGGTAATAACACTCGGCAAATTGTGTTTCTTTGCCGAGTGTCTTGGTCATAACACTCGGCAAAGCCTCAGAAATCTGATTTTTTTTTGTTTTTGCATTACATTTCACAGCACATATATATATATCACAGCACAGATATGTTTCACAGCACAGATATGTTTCACAGCACATATATCACATATATATATCATCTCCACACACCACATCACATATGTCACAATAATCCACAATGGTACACAAATGTCATACCACAATACCAACATAAGGTTCGAGTTTAAAGTATCCACCACAAGTGCATTACAAGCATAAGTGCAACACAAGGAATAAGTTCAACACATGAAAAGAAGCAAATCACCAATTAGACCACGGCGACTGCTGCGGTGGGTCATGAGGTACATCGTTTGATGCCGCCGATTGACCCTGCACAAAGAATAGATAAGATTACTTGATAGCTGCAAAAGGAATTGTTGAGACATATATAGCTTAGGGTCGTTTATTTGATGGTAAGTATGCCCTATTCAATTCTTTTAATAGTCACTTTGTATATGTTGGGTCCTTTTGGTGCTGAAACGTTAGCGAGGCAAAAACACTGTTTCATAACTTAAAAAGTACGGAGTAGCTCTGAATAAGCTCGTGGAACAGGCTGCGAGGAAGCTGGTTCTTGTTCGATCAGTCGGCAGCTGCCGCTGCTCAATGCTGTAGCCTGTAGCAGCAGCAATACTACTACTACTGTGCTACGTTTATAAATTAATTCAGAAGCACCAACAGTTGGAAAACTGCTAAGTGATTTTATGATCTTCTCTATCATGATTGATTTTAATATCCATCTCAGATTGGCAGGTGTTACAAGCAGAATTTTGAGCTAGGACTGTGAAAATGTACAATACAAAAATTAGAGGTCTATCAGATACTTCTAGGAAATAGGATTGCAGAAGTTGTACTATCTTTAAAACCCTTAACCCTTGATTTGGAATATAGATCTATGATTCATTGATTGCAGCTAGTTTCGTTAAAGTGCAACAGACACTGAAAATGTGCCTTTCTTCATGTCCCAAACTACCCAGGTAAAAAAAATGGCAAACAATAAACTCTCATTTTTTTTTGCCCGAAGTTGCACCAGAGCACCATGGTCCAAAGTTCTTGAACACTACAAATCCCGAGAGGAGCCACATATGTGCACAAAATTTGGCCCAGTTCCAGACCGATGGCATCTATCAATTTGTTAGTAGTAGCAATTTTTAAAGTATTCTCAAGTTGCACACAAATATTTGTAAGAAAAACATTTACTATAAGAATGCCAGATATATATTGATATATGACGCTAATCTCAAGTCAACCACTGCGAAGTGTGGTTCAATGCATCAGAGAGTTTTGTTCAGGCAAGCAAACTGCAAATTCAAGTGTAAATTTAAACTAGCGGCCGAGGCCAAGAGGCAATTATGAAGACGAGAAACGACTTATATGATAGGCCGTATACGGTATGACCGGCCGGTTACGGGTATTTTTTTCTTTCCTTCTATATATTCCAGTCAGTCTAGCTTTATTCTTTTTTTTCTCACATTGTTGTTTCTTACAAATTTTGTAATCCAGAACCTATAATAAACCCCAAGGATACAAACAACCTAGCTAGATTATCATAATTCATAATCTAGATTATTATAATCTCATTCATAGTTCAGATTCTAGTAATGTAAAATTGATCCAAACAAGTCCTTATAGTGCAGGTCGGCTACCACCGCCATTCTCCATGTTCAAAAACTTAACACCCATTGCTAAAGACTAATCGGCACTGGGGATAGATGTACTCACAGGAGTGTCTTCAGGAGGACGAGGAGGAAGGAATAGCGCTTGTGGCAGAGGTTCACCCATCTTCGCGCCGAGATGGTGCATCCACTGAAACATGTGCTCCTGCCTCTGCCGATCAGCGTCAATCTTCGCCTCCAACGCTATTCTCTGCCTCCTCTCTTCTTCAAGCTCGGCCTACAAAATTTCACCCCACTGTTACAATGGAAGTCAAAGGTATGTAAGAAACAATGAACGACGAATAAAAGAGTAATAACCTGCAAAGTCTGCATGGCGTGCTGTGTACTGGTCGGCCGTGGGCGTATGGGCGGCCTCTGGCCCGTGTCGCTTGCTCGGATCTAGGGAGAGAGTGGGGGTAGTGGCCGTGTCGACGACGCTGTCGCCAAGCCAGTACCTGCCATGCTTCTTGCCTCCTCCCACCCTCATGACAAGGTCACCTTCAAAATCCTGGGTGCTCGGATCGTACTCGGCCCATGGACCGCCTTGGCCGCCGTTGTGTACTCGGTGAGACGGCTTTGGATGGAGGGATTGCTGTACGCCGAGGGGGGGTCCTCCGGGTTGAAGTCGACGGCGGATGTCGCCTTGCCCTTGTGGGCCATAGCCCATGCCTTCACCTGGGAGCAAGGTGCGCCACCATGTGACGCCGACTGTGAAACAAACAGTAAGATCATTAGAAACTATGCAGAAGCAAGCGTTGGAATACATAAATGAAGTCACGTACCCATCTCTCCCGTAGTACCGGCAAGGGTAAGGTTCCCCTGATGGTGTGGTGCACCTGTCATCATCAAATGTCGCCTCCCTGACAAGCGGCGTGTGTCTCCGACCACTCCGGGGAGCACCACTTGTCCACCATTTTCCTCCAGCACTCGCCTTTACCGGCCACCCAAATTGGAGGCACCTACACTGTCAACATGCATTTGTCATATAAGAACACAGTAAGTGTACTTAATCTCAGGAAGAAACTAGTATTTACCAGCATGTATTGCTCTTTGGTCAGCGTCAAGGTTCTTGCGAGGTCTTTGTCGATCTTCACTTCCTCGAAGACAGCTTTGTATTGCTGTACAGCCAGGATACGCGCCTCGTAGTGCATGTCCTTCACGAGCTTGTAGCAGGCTTTGTGAGCGTGCCTCTCGGCCCTCTCCTCGTATCCCTCATCACATCTGTAGTAATCCTGCATATAAACATTATGTATGTAGTCATTATTTCAAGGATGTGATAGGAATGCGATGTATTGAGCAAGATAGTGCGGGGAAGGCTTACCCACAGCTCTTTCACAACCCGCTGCGCCTTGTTGTCGAATTTCCTGCCTTCCCGATCTCGTGCATCGGGGGCAGAGGTGTAGTGCTCGAACGTGTAGGCCGGCTCCACCCCTCCTGCCCAGGCCACCAGGCCGGGGAAGTGTTCCCTACACAGAAGGCCCAGGATTCCACCAGGAAGGCGTTTGTGATCACCTGCAGCCACAACCTTCCATCCCCTGTCCAAGTGATTAACGAAAAAAATATTAGTTTGTATTTTGCCATGTTAAACATATCAAATGAAGTAGCGATAACATCTTAAGATACTTACCTTGGCCCATTGAGGCGAATCACTGGCCGTTTCGTGAAAGGTATAGCCTGTTCCGGGAGGCGTGAAGGGCCTCGCAACCAGATCTTCGAAAGCAGAGGAAGAGGAACCCCCCTACCGAGGGCTCCTCGTGCTCGCCCTCCTCCTCATGCTTGCCCTCCTCCTCGTGCTCGCCCTCCTCCTGCTCGGCCTGCTCCTCGTGCTCGTGCTGCTCCTCCTCCTCCTCCTCCTGAGGCGAGGGAGGTACAGGCGACGGCGGTCGAGTCGCTGCACGCGCCTGCCGACCCTGGCCTCTCAGCCGACCCTAGCCTTTTGGCCGACCCCTGCGCCTCCGCGGTGGCTCCTCAGCTGCAGGAGCCTCCTCAGCTTGAGCGGACACCGAGCTCCGATAAAACGACCCGACGGACCTCATACCGCCCACCATCTTTTGTCAATCACCTGCAATTAAAAAGAGTAAACCAATAAGCACATATAAATAGGACAACCTAAAAAAGAAATGCAAAATAAATGAAACATAATTAGAAAATGATAGTATTACTTGTATTAGAAATAGGCATCATGATCGGGATCAGCCGGATCATAACTCTCATCATCACTATCACACATGTCGAAATAATCAACACTATCCGAAGGACCAATGTTGTCATCATCGGCATTGCCTATCCGAAGAACTTGCCTCCTTTGGGGCCTGGTCAAGACGAAATCGGCCTTAGGCTTGCTCCATGTCTTGCCGCCTCTAGGAGGCTTCATTTCTTGCTTTGGTCTATCGCATAACGTTGCTAGGTCCACTCTAGCCTTAACGTTGTCCTTTGACTTTTTAGTGTCCATGAGTGTTCCCCAAAGTGCCTCGGCCACATTCTTTTCAGTGTGCATCACATCAATGTTATGTGGAAGAAGGAGGTCATCATAATAGGGGAGTCTCTCCAAGCCTGACTTATGAGTCCACATATGTTGACGACCATATCCTACAAAACCATCGCCTTGTGGGTTGACAACGAGAGCATCTATCTGAGCACGAACCTCGGCACCCGTCATGATCTGCGGTGCGGGGTCTGTCACTACCACACCTTTCGTAAAGTTCTTCATGTCTCGTCTGAATGCATGCTCAACAGGGAGGAACTGTCGATGCTTGTCGAACGAAGAATACTTGCCACCCTTCTTCAACCAAATAAACTCCACAGCTGTCTTGCATAATGGGCATGGGAACCTCCCGTGAACACACCAGGCGCAGAATATCCCATACGCCAAGAAGTCGTGCAGGGAGTAGTGGTACCAGACATGCATTCTGAAGTTCCTCTTCGTAGCTCGGTCATATGTCAACACCCCTTCCTCCCAAGCATGAACCAGCTCATCAATCAAAGGCTCCATGAACACACCCATCTTACTCCCCGGGTGCCCAGGAATTATCAATGACAAGAATATATTCTGTCGTCGAAACACGACACCGGGGGGAATATATATATACCAGCGAGACATTAAGAATCAATTGCATGTACACGATGTTCCTACCATCTAATAGGTCAGGATAGGTCCTAATCTCACCCGAGGATGCATAGCTGGGGTTAGTCTCCATGGTCTACTCCGATCCGAGACAGAATTTCAGCAGCACCTCCCCGTTGTTCTCCAAATACACGTCCCGGTAGGGAGATTGTGTATCCGGAGAACAACAGGGAGATGCTGCCAAAACTCTGCCTCAGAACGGAGTAGACCACAGAGACTAACCCCATCTACGCATCCTAGGGCTGTCCAAAAAACGTGGACAATTCGAAACAGATACGGTTATCGACATGCAAAGAGCTGTATATTTCTAACCGTATCTCTTTCGAACGGGAGACGCCTAACCGGGTTACATGCTCTACAAACATGCATGATACAGAAAAGAGGGGTGTTTTATGCCTCACCTCGCTATCCCGCAAACAGGAGAAGCCTCAACCGCTACAAGGTCCACGGAACACCAACAAACAGCCAGAAGCTTCAGTCCTCCCTAAAAGAATAAGTCTGTTCAAATTTAAAATATCTTATATTTAACCGAATTTATAAGAAATAGTATCAACATGTATGAATTTAACCACCGACAGCAAGCTAGACTTTGCCTTTGACCTAAGTCACTGTAAGCCAAAACTCCTATCCAGTCAGCATGTTCATCCAATCATGGACCACCACATCACTTGTCAGCTTCCAATTGAGCCCAGTCAGCAGCCGGACATGGCAATCTTGTAATATATATACCTTCTATCAGTCAAACTAAAAATTGTTTGATCTAGCACTATTCTAGAGTTACCTTCTATCAGCTAGTTAGTGTCATACAAAGTAGACTGCGTCCTCGTTCATCATCATTAGGTTACTGAAATCGTATACAAGACTAATAAATCCTCATGATGCGATTGGCTACTTTAGCAGCGATAGATCGTCATTGTTACGGCGCATTATTGACTAGCTTGAAACGGTAGAAAACCATACGTACCCTCTACTATACGTTTCCGTTTTCAAACATGATCGCAGCACCAGCAAATTAAATCTTCAATCTCTTACTTTATAATGCACTTAGCTTAGGCTATATCTATATATATATCCTGCACAGCCAGCAACGTTTGTACATGGCTCATTATTGATGGGCAGTTCACGTCTCATGGAGGTGCACTTTCTTGGTTTCAACAGAAACATACTACCTGACTAGGTCACATGTACTGTTCAGACCCAAAAAAGAAACACCAGGGGATGATTGCACTACCATATGTAGACCTCTCTCTATATATGCTCCCTTACACGTACTTCTACTTAGTAATGTAGTTTATATATAATATGCTGCTGGAAATAAATAAATAAATAAAATATTACTGCAGAAGAATTTCCACGGCCTCAGTGTATACCAGTGCAGTGGGCCAGGTGGTGGTGTTGAGGCTTGCAGCGACTGGCGGCTCAAATCTGAACCTTTTGTTGTTGCTGCTGGTCGGAAGAAGGGAGGACCTGCTGCAGCCTGCACAACAAGGAAATGGCGTGAGTAGAGCAATTGGTCAAAGTAGTAGCTAGAATATAATTAATATACTGGCATCCTCACTCACTCCAAAATAAAATACTAGAATAAGACCGGCCACCAGTACTATCTATGTCGAATTTGCATCAGGAGAATTGAACTCTAGAAAGGCAGAGCTATGTCCATTTGCATATGTACACCCCCATAATTTTTGCAAAACAATCAAAGTTAGCAGGCATAATACATGCATAGTTGCATATACACTTGGAACTAGATGATCAAGATTCAGTCTTCAGTGAAAAGGAAAAATTCAGTTTTCAGTGAAAAGATCTTGGTCCTGGTAACAACAAAGTGGTTAGTTACAGGAATGTCTCTCCCGTATATTCATGACTCTAGCCCTTCTCTTCCTTTGCCCTTATTCAATCCACTAATGCTACTGCTGGTGCTGGGCATCACGCACAGCTTGCAAGTGACAGCATGCTTTGGCTTCTACCGTTACCACACAAGAAGAGAAAGTGAGGTTGTAACAGCTAGCAGTAAAGCAGATCTCTCTTTAGCCTGAGTGGTGTCATCTCATGCTTGCCATTGCAACTGCAACTGCACTATAGCCTCAAATGGCTTTATTCTCCTTCACTTCACCAGGATATGATCTAGTTAGCATCTTTTTCTCCACATCTATAACAGGATTGACCTTGCGCATCTATCCTCATTGGATGGCACCAGTAGTGTGTCACCAACAACTAGCTCAAATGGAAAATCCACAGGATTTTATTTTAAGATAAACAACACACACACACACTTAATGGCCAAGAGAACAGCTGCTAGTCCACCAAGTGAGCTTTGTAAAGACAGACATACGACTATATTCATAGGCATGCTACAACTAGGAAGATTGCTAATGAAAAAAACAGCCTACAAATTTTCAAAATATGGGGTGTCAGGCACTAGTTAACAGCTGTGGCTCACACCTGCGAATCTATTACGTGTTGGGCTATCGCATAGATGGCCTCCTTGGATCCACTTAAGGTCCCGTCTGCTTCTAAAAAAACTTAAAATTAGCACCTGCTCTACTACTAATTTTAGCAACTCTCAGAGATCAAACTTGAGATGCTTGACTCTTCATAAAATTTAAAATAACTTATAATTTAAAACGAATCGAGTATTAATGTATGTTATAGGATGCTAAAGTTAGCAAGATCCAAATAGACCGTAGTACCTAGTACTCCTTTTCATCCTGAAATACGAGATACCTGAGCAATTGTAGGATCAAATAATATTCGCTAAAAAACTAACTCACTCCTCACTAGTTGGCCAACCATAAGACTCGCACCCATGATCACGCATACACAATGAAAGACATGCTCAAAAGAGGAATATCTAGTCCATTCCTCCCTTCTGGGTTTCAAAACGATATTTACAAATCAACTGTAGATTAAACTTTAAGCAATCAGACTTCAAAAGGCAAATCTGACTCAAAAAAGGATATCAAGGACAGTAGGAACATAATCAGACTAATAATCACAAATCATGACAACCTGCTAACACCAATTCAAGCATTCATCAGCCATCAACTCTAATTTATAAACTATCTCCATCCTCAAATGAACAGCTATTTTTGAAATCACTCTGATGAATGCTTAAACTATCTAAGCAGGACAATATGAGAAGCAGTGAGAATACAATGGGGCTTACCGGAGAATGGGGGAAGTGGTGGGATCCTGCGGTGGGCTCCTGCAGCAACGGCGAAGTCTCAAGGTTCTCTCCACAACCCTAGGGCGGTTTCGTGGGCGTGCTCGCGCCCGCGCTCGGTTTCGCGGTGGGGACAGGGGCGTGGGCCAGCCGGTGGCTGTGGCAGACCGGCCGGGCGGGGGGGAGGTCGACGGCCGGGCGAGCGGGCGGGGTGGGGAGGGAGGGGGCCGCGGAGTGGGGAGGGAGGGGGGTGCGTGGGGGGGAGCTCGACGGCGGCGGTCGTGGGGAGCACGATGGAGTGGGGAGGGAGGAGGGCGCGTGAGGGGGAGGTCGACGGCGGCGCGAGGGGAGGGAGGTCGACGGCGGCGCGAGTGGGGAGGGAGTGGAGTGGGGAGGAATGGAGAAATGGCCAGAGCCGGCCTACGGCCTATCTATTTTGCGGCCTGTTTGCCGAGTGTCGGCCCGATACGACACTCGGCAACGTTTTTTAAAAAAATTTCCATCAGTTTGCCGAGTGTCGGCCGATGGCGCACTCGGTAAACTACTTAAAAATCCCTGTTCTCCCTTAAAAAATTCCATCAGTTTGCCGAGTGCCATCTATGCAGCACTCGGCAAACTTATTTCTATATTTCATGCTACCCTTTTCTTTCCTCTACTTAATTACTTTCCTCTATTTCATGTTTCACTAATTTCATGAAATGAACTTGCATTACACTTTGTTAGGTGCACTCACAAATGTATATTTCAAGCTTGTACAAAAATTGGACTATTATTTCCTGTGTTTGTATATCACGCATATAAAATTCAATAATTGCGAACGAAAGAATAAAAATTACGAAATGGCTTCGAAAAATTGCCAAAAATTCACAAGAAGTGATCTTTGTTCTCTATTATATATACAAAAAAAATTTGAAGTGAAACTCCAAATCAACATTCAAATTGTCTCCTCATCTTACCGGATCTTTCTCACATCTCAGAAACTTCTCCGGAGATGATCCGATTTGTAAGCAACGTACGTGTCAACTTTGCCGAAACACTCTCAATTTTTTACCATAGCCTCCACGTATGATATCATGACAACTCGATGAATTTCATGATTTTCAGACTTCGTTTGTTTTTTATAGAATTTTCAGACGTTTCCGCCACGCGTTTCTGCTCATGTTTCGCGAACACAATGTTCGAGATTTCTGGTCTGGCCTTGGATACGGTATCAAAACAAACTCAGTGAAAAGAATATCATTTTTTTATTCACTTTTTTCGGATATTCGAAGCACTTGCAGTTCAAATCCAAAAAATTACCGAAAATTCATTTGACTAAAATAAATTGATGAAATATAGTAAAATAACTCAGAAATGTACATTACTTGAACAGAGAGCAACAGGTATTGTAAGACAACAGTACAAAAAGTTTGGGGGGCAAAATCAAAAAAAAATGTTTGCCGAGTGTAAGATTCTGACACTCGGCATATAACACCGTTTGCCGAGTGTCAAAAGGTGATACTCGGTATCGATGTGTGTTTGCCGAGTGTTGTATTTTGGCACTCGGCATATAGGATAACGGAGATCGACGGTGTTACTGGACATGATGTTGCCGTGTGCCTATTTTGTGCCGAGTGTAGGCACTCGGTATAAACTGTTATGCCGTGAGTGTTATTTTTGCCGAGTGTTGTCTTTGGGACACTCGGCAAACACCATGTTTGCCGAGTGCCCGAAATCGTGCCCACGGCAAAGGTGGGGACACTCGGCAACTTAGGTGTTTCCGGTAGTGATACCTTGGGTGGCGGTGGAGTCAGGCTAGCGGGGCTGTGGAGGGTCGGTGCAGTGGCGAGGCAACGCGGTGCAGGCAGACCCGCAGTGGCGAGGAATACGATCGGGGTCGCCGAGGTACTCCGGCTCGGCTCCGACGGGCTCTTCTCTGAAAAAAAAGAACATACGGGCTTAATTGAAAATTTTGACAGAACCTCCCCTACACGGTGAGGTTTCTAAAACCTGCAAAAAAAACGTACGGCACGATGGCCGATAACCACATATGCATATGCATTGGATTCACATTCATATAAACATATATAATCACAACTACTGCTACTACCACCACCACCAGTATACGTGAAGCTTCATCTGTTTCAGAAAGTTGAACCAGCTGCCTAGCTAGGATTATTCAGTTGCACCGTGTGTGTTTTATTTGTGGCTGTTTCTTGTTTGAAATCAATCCCAATTCCTTGACAAAAAGATTGTGACTACTGCAGCAAAAGGGAAAGGAAAAAGAAAAGAAAAGAAAATACTGTAGTTTGCAAACAAAGCAGGGATCTGCTTCCTGCGGCATTGCAGCCTTGCAGGTCGTCCATGCTACGTTTGTGCTTGTGACATAAACCAACTGCACCTTGAGTGCGTGACAGAACCAGTCAGCCAGCCTGTTGCTATTATGCATCCATGCATCCATAAATACGAAAGTGTTTTGCAGGACCATAGGTCGCTATATATGCTAGTCCTTGACTCCCTGTAGGAGTCTATAATAAAAACAAATAGTGCGTACTGATTTGCATTAGCATGCATGTTACCGTGAAAACTGCGAACAGCTGGGTCAATGCCTATCGAATAAAAATAAAACAAATACAATAGTCAACACGTCTACCTTTAAATGTTGTTTAAGTGGTTTTGCTTTTGATTTGTCGTTGTAGCAATTTCTCATGCTTTTCCCCTTCTAAAATTTCTTCCACTAAGCCACTTGCCTATTGCCGGCAAAAAGGTTAACGGGGCTGCTGTATCACGCCAAGCTTTAGGATTTTACCTAACTAGCAGTGAAAGCTAAACTTAAATCGGTCATGATCCTGCAAAATCGGTCATACCATTTGGTGGCAAGCCTATTGTTCTAGGAGGTGATTTTCGTCAAATTTTACCTGTTGTGCGGAAAGGCTCACGATCTGCCGTAGTTGGTGCATCCATTACGAGCTCTAGACTTTGGCAGCATGTTGTTCTATTAAGACTACACACAAACATGCGACTTCTCAACCCCTCTTTAGAAGAGAGCAAACGTGATGAGCTGGAGCAATTTAGCAACTGGGTCCTAGCTATTGGTGATGGTACTGCCCCTGCCGAAAGGAAAGGGGATGAGTGTGAGGCTTCATGGGTTACTATTCCTGATGGTTTGCTAATTCATACCGATGGTGATAAAATTGCAGCAATAGTGTTTGAAGTATACCCAGACTTTTTGATGAACTACAATAATCCTGAATATTTGGCTTCACGTGCTATTGTCTGCCCAAATAACATTACTGTTGACGAGATTAATGATTTCATTGTCTCGCTCATCCCTGGTTATAGTGTGCACTACCTAAGCTGTGACACTATATCGAAATCGTCTGAACACATACCAGATTTTGATGTGCTCTACCCTACTGAGTTTCTGAATTCTATCAATGTGAATAATTTCCCTTGCCACAAACTTGTATTAAAGAAAGGGGTCATAGTAATGCTGTTACGAAACCTGAATCAGAATATGGGGCTCTATAATGGCACAAGACTGCTTGTTACAGAGCTTGGACAGCGCTTGCTGCAGTGCATAATACTAACGGGGTCTAAAGTCGGCGAAGAGGTTTTTATACCAAGAATCGCCCTTAACACTGCAGATGTGAAGTGGCCATTCATGCTACAGAGGAGACAATTTCCAGTACGAATATGCTTCGCTATGACAATAAATAAGAGCCAGGGGCAGACTCTTTCAAGGGTTGGCCTTTACCTAAAAAAACCTATTTTTACACATGGCCAACTCTATGTGGCTGTTTCACGATCGACTTCTAGAGGTGGCCTAAGAATTCTGATTGAGAATACTGATGGTTCGTGTGGCTCAAAGACTCCAAATGTTGTGTACCGAGAGGTCCTTGCGGCATCAGCCTTAAACTTTTGCGATGGGTTAGATTTTGGGCCTTGCTGTATATACGTGCTTTTGAAAATGTTGGCTGGCCACCTACATCTCTTATTTTGCATTGAGTGTATTGGTTCACATGATGTGTGTGATGTCTTCTATACCAAGGTTTCCCTCTTTCGATCTTAATCTCGCATATGAAACTTATTGTGCCATGACGGTTGTACTAATTCTATATCTCATTATGTGCCTGCAGATGGGAGATAGGTTGATTCCTGGTCTCATGCCTGGTAACTGCAGTGAGACCATATGTGTGCGTGCCTCTAGGTTTTGGGACTTCTATGATCCACATGATGAATCAAAGATGTTGCATAGTGACTTGGTTTTGATTGATGAAGAGGTACATATTGTCGCTTGTCTTCCTATGCTCACATGTATGCTGACTATAAGATTATGTATATTTGTGATAGGCTGTAAAATCCATAGTTTTTACCATAACTGCGTAGGTTTTTTACTATGGAACCTAGCTATAAGATATAAAGTTACATGACAGGACTCTAAAATACCGAAGGGAGACACAATATGCAATAGTGGCAGAACCGTTATCACCATTCATCTTGCCTTAGACTAGACTTGCTGAACTCTGCTTATTTGTACAGGGAAACTGCATCCATGTACAGATTTACCCACCAGACCATGAGCAGTTCAAGCCTTTGATATCCTTTCTGAACATGATAGTTTTTATGCATGTTGATCTAAGACTGGTTTATTCTTTTTTATGCTACTCGTTTTATTATGACACAAGTAGCTGTACATGATAGTTTTTGTCTTCTTAAAATCATGATTATAGTTCAATACTTTGTAAGGCATATATATCGAATGGATTTTGAGATCCAAAGTTGTAGTTTGAGGTAAAGATGAAATTATTTTTAATGATAAAAGGGAACTGATGTATTGTTACCATTCCATTAGGTGCCTTTGAAATATTTTAGACGGTTTGTACCATTAAGAAGCATAAACGCTAAGGAGAAATTCTTAATTTAACAAATCCACTGCAACAGCATAGTTTACAGGCAAGAAAATGTAATAGACAAGTTTTAGCACAAATTAATTTAAGGAAGGAATAATGCATGGTCTGCACGCAACTGTATAGACAAGTTTTAGCACAACTGAATTACCGGGGCTGCAGAGGCCGGACGCCGTGCCGGAGATGGTCGCGAGGACGCTGGGCCCCAGGTGGTGCTCGACTGAGCTTAGTCTCCTCTCCGGGTTGCGGCGCGGCGAGCGGATGGAGGAGATCGGCCGCGGGCGAGACGAGTCCAGACGGCGGGCCGCCGGCGGGAGCGGCCGGCGTGGGCGGGCGGGCGCTCGCGGGGCGGCGCGTAGGCGCGGCGTTGCGGGTGGGGCGGTGACGGGGGCGGCCAGCGGGCCAAACTTTGCCGGTGGAGGCGGCTTCGGGGCCGCGGCCGGCGGGCGAGCGCGCTGGGCGCGAGCACGGCGGGCGAGCGCGCCGGGCGCGAGCACGGCGGGCGGGCACGAGCGGGGCAGCGCAGGAGAAGGCGCGGCGGCGCGAGGATGACGGGCAGGGCGGGGGGGGGGGGGGGGGCGGCGCTGGCAGGGGCGGTGAGGGAGCGAGGGGAGGGTTGGTTGCAGAGGACGCGGTGAGGGAGCGAGGGGGAGGCGCTGGCACTCTGGCAGGGGCGATGAGCGTGCGTGCGTGAGTGAGTCTCGGCCGTGGCAGTTAAGTCCTGGGTCTGGCCTTTGCCGAGTGTCCGCGATCCGGCACTCGGCAAAGCCAGGATTTTTTAAAAAAACATTAAAAATCTTTGTCGAGAGTCAAGCCGATAAGGCACTCGGCAAAGACTATACTTTGCCGAGTGCGAACCCTAGGACACTCGGCAAAGGTATTTTTAAAAAAAACTTTTCTATTTCCTTTCCCTTTTCCTTAACCGTTTTTTTTTCCAAATTTGTTCCAATACACTTTGAAAATACCTTGTCAAATTCACTCAACAATGCAAATTTGATGCTTCAGCGAAAAATAGACCATGATTTCATTAGTTATAGCTCAAATTCCATTTATATAATTGCAATTACAAATTAATAATTATCAAATGGATCCAAAAAATCGCTAAAATTTAACATGACACGATCTTTGATGTCTATTGGCTATACAAAAAGTTTCGGAGTCAAACCACAACTCGACCGTCACTTTCACTCCAAATCTTACCAGATCATTCTCAACAATCATGAAACTTCTTCGGAGATGTTTCGGTTTGTGAGCAATGTACGTGACAACTTATGTGACACCTTCTCAATTTTTTACCACAACCTCCACATATGATATCATGACATCTTATCAAATTTCATGATTTTCGGACTTCCTTTGTTTTTTATAGTATTTAAAAACCATTCAACCACACGCTCGGGGTCGTGTTTCCGAAATAAGATGTTCGAAAACCCTTATAATCTTATAGGTAAGGCCTCAAACTGGGTTGAATAACATGAATATCAATTTTATACTCATTTTTCCAAATATTTGAATCACTTGCGATTCAAATTTAACTTAATTCAAAAAAATTGCTTGAAATGCAATTAATTAGTTAAATATAGCAAATAAATTCAAAAATACACCAAACTTAAGCATGGAGTACCAAATGTGGTATGTGGAGAGGTGAAAAATTTTGAAGTGCAGGAGTCAAAAAAAAATTATACTTTGCCTAGTGTCTGCTTTTGACACTCGACAAAGACATTCTTTGCCAAGGGTTGCATTTGTACACTCGGCAAAGAGCTGACGGCGGCAGGCTGGTTTAATGGCGGGCCAAAATTTGCCGAGTGTGAGACGTTGACACTCGGCAAAGAAAGTACTTACCGAGTGGTATGTCTGAGCACTCAGGCAAAGAGGACGTCTTTGCCGAGTGCTGAAACTGAGCACTCGGCAAAGATCAGCTTTGTCGAGGGTCGTGTCTTTGTCGAGTGTTCGAGGTTGGGCACTCGGCAAAGACAGGCCTTTACCGAATGCCCGAGATAAAAAAACTCGCAAAGTTATCGGCACTCGGCAAAGCTTGCGATTCCGATAGTGACTTGTTGGAGCTGCTCCGGATGGCCCTCTTGACCTCGGACTCCTTCATGTCCACGAAGAACATGAAGTCCGGAATGCTGGTCTGCCTGGCGAGCCGGCGCAGGCTCTTCTCCTTGTCAGGGAACGGGCCGCCGCCGCCGTCGTCCTCCTCTTTGGCGCCGTCGCTGGTCCCGTGGCGGTGGTACTGGCAGAACTGGAAAAGTATCCTGGCGAAGTAGACGAGCAGGGCGACGCCGCAGATAAGGAAGAGGCCCCCGAAGTTGGCCACGCTGAGCCTTACGGGGCCGCCCACGCCGTCGGTGGAGTCGCACGTCCCCGTGTTGAGCCAATTGTCGTGGATCCGCTGCAGGTCGCCGCTCTCCGACAGCTTCAGGATGGCCGTCGACAGGTCCACAGCCGGGGGGGGGGGGGGGGGGGGGGGGGGTCGTGCGGGAACGCCTATTGTGTTTCCACAGATCGTCGTCGTCGTTGGTTAATTTGGTGGAACAAAAAAAGAAAAAACATGCATGTTGGACTTACGAATCCCCATCCGCCCTTGGTGAACTCCTGGCCCACCGTCCTGAACTGGCAGTTGAAGGAGAGGAAGAGCTCCACGTAGGGCAGCTCGTCGACGATGGCCGCCACGCCACCGTTGCTGGGTCCGCGCTGCAGGCTGTCGGCGTACGCGTCGATGGGCAGCTCCCGGAGGCGCGACGCCTTGACGCCCAGCTCCTTGATCATGTAGCTCCCGGCGAAGGAGCCTTGCTGGTAGCCGATGGGGTGGTTGCCGGCGAGGAGGTCGTTGATGCCTTGGATGCCCGTCGACAGCTGCTGCACCGTCAGGATGGACGTCAGCTGGCTGTGTAGCTCTGGGTGATGATGAGAACCACCAAGAGCCACATGATGACGACGAAGCGACCAAGACTGCTAACAGTCTCCTCTCCTGCATGCATTTCACTTTTCATTAGGATTTCAGATTCACCTGAAATTAAGATGCTGATTGCTGAATCGATCGACACATTGGATTGATTCACCGGCCAGCTCTACTCACGACTCACTTTGCGAGAAGAACACTGCGGCGAAGCTGAACCAGAACATGGTGCGCATCTGGTTCCACGGCGACCCCCGGAACTCCTCGTTGTGCCGGTGCTCCAGGATCCACACCACGGCGCCGATGAAGATGCAGAAACCGACAAAGGTGCCCCACAACTCCGGCGTGAAGGGCTTGAGGAAGGCCCACTCGTCGGAGCTCCTGGCCTTCACCGTGGACACGACCACTAGCCCGGAGTCGATGTACGGCTGCGTGAAGTCCACCACCCGCGTCCGGTTCGTCACGATCGAGATGTCGCCCACCGCGGCGTCGAAGAAGCCGTCCGCCACATTCTGCACCAGCTCGTCGTAGCTGGGGCTCGTCTCGCCGTCGCCGAACAGGACGAACGACACCGGCACCGGGTACGGGAGCTGCTGCAACGCCGCCTTGAACACGTCGACGCAGTAGCCGCTCACGCCGTCTTTGCTCGTGTCGTCCCTGGACACGAACTCCTTGTACGACGTCCGGTACGGCACGCCGATCCTCAGCGGCTGGCCATTGTCGGCGAACACCCACCCGCGCGGCGTGTCCGAGGTGCCGCCGGGCCAGGTGACGCTGGACATCTGCTGCTGCTGATCCTTCTGCTGTTGCTGGGGTGTCGTGCTGGTGCTGTTGGCGGCGGCCCGCCGTCGTCGAGCAGCGTGGGCGCGTCCACCGACAGGCGCGTGTAGTTGGACCAGTAGGCGACCCGGCGGACGCCCGTATTACCGCCGACGTTGAGGATCTCGTAGGCCGGGTTGATGAGGGTCCCACTCCCAGTCCCATTCCCATCGGCGTCGAACTGGAACCCCACGCGCCCGTGACGCCGGTGAAGTTGGCGAGCATGATCTTCTGGAGCAGCTGCTCGCCCTGGTCGAACACCCTGAGCGCGCTGAGTTCCAGGCTCCCAGCGTGCTGCCGTTGGCGTCGCGGATGTTGGGGTCGGCGGAGAAGGTGCCGTTGCAGCCGGCTTCGTCGAGGAACTGGTCGATAGCGTGTGCCGCAATCCAGACGGAGTCATAGGCGAAGAGGCCGTACGCGTTGACGGCGGCGGCGGCATTATTGTTGCTAGGTGGTTCGACGCCGGCGAGAGACGAGCGACGCCTTGGCGTCCGAGTCCGGCGTGTACTGGCGCAGCGTGAGGACGCCCTGTATATTATTAGACTCGGAGGCGGCACCCGCACCATCGATGGCGGCGGCGGCGAGCCAGTCCGTCGCGATCCAGGCGTACTCTGCGACCATCATGCCGAGGTCATGTGGGGCGGCTGAAGACGTCGATGTAAAGAAGAACATGAGCTTCGCCGTAGATCTGCGGGTACAGCTTATTATAAACATGATGAACACATCCTAGAACTTTGAACTACTAGATCTAGAGGGGAGAGAAAAAGATGGAAAAGGCTGACCGTCTGTGCCCTTGGAGGAGGATCCGCTCGCGTCCACCATGGAGTCGGTGAAGTCTGCGCACGGGCAGCGACGTTCGGGGAAGAGGTCAACAAAGTCGTCGACGTCGGTGGAGCGGAACGACACGGCTGGTGACTTCCCGTCACTAGCTACGCCCCTCTCTGATCGGGATTAGGGTTTAGGTTTCGGTGGGACGTTCGGCTCAGGTGAACCTCGTACTCAGAGCCGCCGGCTCCCACCTCTATTTATTGCGCAGTGTGACATGGGCTCTCCAGCCATAGTGGGCTGGGCGCCCCCGATCAGGGTGCGGATCAAAGGCTCAACTGAGCCTGTTGGGCCCAGTTTGAGATTAGAGATCAATCTAACAATCTCCCCCCTTGATCTCCTACCATCTTTCAATTTCATAACATTTACTTTTGTTCATTCCATTACAGATTAGCGCATAGAGCATGTTTCATCGTCATGGTCAACTTACCGATAGATTTAACAATTACAACACACCACTCTGTTCTGAAATAGATACTTAACTTTGGGCCTTCTTTTATCCAGGAATTATAGGCTTTCCTTTAAACCCATGTCGGCTACATGTTCTCTAAACACGTTGGGTGGTAAGCCTTTTGTTAGCGGATCCGCGAGCATCTTTTCGGTACTTATATGCTCAAGACTTAAGACATGATCCCGGACTTTATCTTTCACAACATAATACTTTATGTCAATGTGTTTGGCAGCACCACTTGACTTATTGTTGTGAGCATACTGTACTACGGGATTATTATCGCAGTATAACTTAAGTGGTCTATAGATGTCGTCAACCACCTTTAAACTGGGTATGAACTTTTTTAGCCAGTTCATCAGCCCTGTTGCCTCATAACACGCTACAATCTCAGCATACATTATGGATGATGTAGTGACGGTTTGCTTTGAGCTTTTCCATGAAATAGCTCAACCTGTGAGAGTGAATACATATCCAGACGTGGATTTTGTATCATCTCCGTATAATCAGAATCTAAATATCCCACTATATGGAGTGAATCTGATCTTCTATACGTCATCATGAGGCTTTTCGTTCCTTGCAAATAATGCAAGACTTTCTTTACTAATTTTCAATGTTCTGTTCTAGGATTGCTCTGGAATCTACCAAGTAACCCGGCAACAAATGCCAAGTCAGGGCGCGTACATACTTGAGCATATTGCAAGCTTCCTACAACTGAAGCATATGGAACCATTTTCATTTGATCGATCTTATACTGGTTCCTGGGGCATTGAAAATCCTCATATCTGTCGCCCTTGAGGCCTTGACTATAGGAGCAGGTGAGAGACTACATTTGTGCATATTGAATTTCTTTAATATCTTTTCTATGTATGCCTTTTGTGACAGTTCTAATACCCCTTTACTTCTATCTCGATGAATCTCGATCCCTAGAACAAACGAAGCTTCACCAAGATCTTTCATATCAAATTTTGAGGATAAAAACTTAATTGTCTCTAGTAGTAGACTGACATCACTACTAGCAAGTAAGATATCATCCACATATAGGACAAGGAAGATAAACTTCCCATTCTTAAACTTTGCATAGACACAATTGTCCTCTACATTCTCTTTAAACCCAAAATTCATTATTGTCTGATCAAACTTCAAGTACCATTGTCTTGAAGTTTGTTTTAATCCATAAATGGATTTCTTTAGGCGGCATCCCATTCATTCTTTTCCTTCCATGACAAAACCTTTCGGTTGTGCCATGTAAACATTTTTCTCCAAGTCCCCGTTGAGAAATACCGTCTTTACATCCATCTGATGTAATTCTAAATCATAATGTGCCACTAATGCCATTATGATTCTGAAGGAATCCTTACATGAGACTGGAGAAAAGGACTCATTGTAATCAATCCCTTCTCTTTGCGTAAAGCATTTTGCCACAAGTCGCGCTTTATATCTCTCTATATTCCCTTGAGAGTCAGGTTTTGTTTTGTAGACCCATTTACGGCCTACTGTTTTGGCTCCTTTAGGAATTATTTCTGAGTCCCAAACTTTATTGGCATTCATAGATTTTATTTCATCTTCCATGGCCTCAAGCCACTTTGATGAATGATCACTTCTCATGGCTTCTTCAAATGAGGTGGGATCATCCTCCATTTGAAATTCCTCAGTGTTGTATACTTCATAGTCAGCAGGAATAGCTAATTTTCTAACTCTATGAGACCTTCTAGGAGCCTCCACATTTGGCACATCTTCTGTTTGAGGTTGTTGTTGCTCCCCCTCATGTGTGGCAATAGGTTCTACAGGATCCTGAAGAACAGGTTCATCATCGTCATTCATTGTTGCCATAGGCAGAATAACAACATGTGCTTGCACCACAGTATCTTGCACTGTCGGTGCAGTGATAGCAGGTAATGAGAAAAATGGCTCATGAATCATCAGAGTGGGCGCATACACCCGCTTCTCTTCAAGGTCAATTTCTCGAGCTACCATGCTCCCCCTCATAATTTCATCCTCTAGGAAGACAGCGTGTCGCACGCAATGTTCACATCATCACGTAGTGATAACAAATAAAGCTCATTTTATAAGATAGCAAGACCATCACATGCATTATTAAATGTTATCTTACATTTGCCATTTATAAAATGGCAATCATATCCATCATTGTCCAAGCATGAAACACTAATCAAGTTTCTCTGTAAGGAGGGAACATAAAGTACATCTCTAAGTAAAAGTGTGAAGCCATCAGCAAGCTCTAGAGAAAGATCGCCAACGGCTTCAACATCTGCTCAGACTCCATTTGCAACTTTAACGTGTCTTTCTCTTCTTTGCGTAGTCCTCGTCGAACGGAATTCCTGTAAGGAATTAGCAATATAAACAGTTACACCTGAGTCAATCCACCAAGTAGATTTCGAATACTATACATACAGGGATTCATTTATGAATGTAATAATATTCTCACCTTTCTTTGCCATGATCATCTTTAAGTAATCGGGACAATCTTTCTTATAATGTCCCGTCTTCTTGCAATAGAGACACTGGTCTTTCTCTACTGTGAACTTGTTCTACTGAGGCTGATGCGGCATGGGACCCTTTCCCTTTGACTTTGAGGAGGAGTTAGCATTATTTTTTTTTCTTGTTGTCTTTCACATAATTGATAGTGCCAACATTGGCAGCTTTCATTCTCTCCTCCTCTTGCACACACATAGCCATGAGCCTCTCTAAGTCCCACTTCTTGGGCTGTATGTTGTAGTTGACAACAAAAATGTCAAATTATTTTGGCAAGGAAGCAAAAATCAGATAGATAAGGAATTCTTCCTTAAGAGCCAGATCCATTGATTTTAGCTTGGATGCCAAATTACTCATCCTTAGTATGTGCTCTCTTATGCCACCATTTTCAGAGTACCTCTCTATCACCAGCTGCTTTATCAGCTGGGTAGCAGATGTTTTGAAGAGCCAGTGAACTGACTCTTTATTCTATTGAGGTACTCGGTGACCGTGTCACACTCTAGGATTAAGTCCATAATTGCAGGCTCAATCATGTTCTTTATCACAACCAAATATTTCTTGTTTTCAGTGACCCACTTCCTATGCTCAAGGTCATAGGACATCTTTTGGAATGCAAAATCCCTCTCTCTAGTTGCCTAAGCGGCATCAGTCTCGTTTGTCTCCCTCACTGGTGCCATAGGCTTAATGGGACACGGTGAGATGACTACCCAGTCCACCTCAGCCAAGATAAAGGACAGGTCAATCTTTTTCTTCCACTCCATGTAGTTGTCACCTTTGAGAGTGGGGATCTCTTTGATACAACCCATCAAGTTGTATCCGCCTGAAAACACAATTCATATAGAGTGAGAACATAAATAATAACAACAATTGCATGCCTTGATTCCAACGTTGGTCAAAATTAAAACATACAACTATTTATACATTAAATCTACATCACCGTTGGGCAGAAATAAAAATAATGCATAAAATCATTAAAATTATGATATTGTTATTAATAACGTTGGTCAGAAAATAACAACATCATAATCATGTCAAAATCTCTTTTTCTCCAATTAAATATCATGTTGGTTCAAAATAACTGAGAATAAATAATTTCTTTAGCAGCAGAAAAATAATCTCAATTTAGTGAATTTTACCCATAGGAAAAATCACTTTTCTTATTTTCTTTAAGCCATTTATCCATTTTCTAGGAAATAAAACCTTTTCTGGAAAATAAAAAAGAAAAATGACTCCTTCGCTTGGGCTCAAAACCGGCAATAGCTCGACACAGCTCTGCCTTCCCAGGACGCAACGTGGGCATGGGCCGGCAAAGCCGCATGGCCGCGCGCTAGCCGAAACTGGCCCGTTCGCCCTTCGCCGTCAGATTGAATCGGACGGCCGAGCGACCATTTCGGCCGATCAAAACCAGCGCCGCATCGCCTCCCCCGTAAGCCTATCACATTTCCTCTTCTCCCGCTTCTTCCTCTCAGTGCCACGTCGACACCGAGCGAGAGCAAGCGATGATGGTAGAGCCATGGCGTCGTCGTCAGCCCCATCGCCGGCGTGCGCGCTCCCTAGCGGGTGAGCGCGCCACCGTCGAGTGGCCTGGCCATGGCGCACTATGCCAGAGGCCTCACAGCAGCCGCGTCGGTGGGTGTCGTGCCCTAGCGGCAGCGGCGGCTTCTTCTCACGCGCCGATGAGGCGGCAACGCGGTGCACGACGAGGTAGGGCTCTTCCCCCTTTCCCCTTCTTCTTCTCCGATTTGAGTTTCCTTTATTTTCTTCTCGGATTTGTCCGATTTGGGGATTAGGGTTTGGTTAGGGTTAGGGTTTTGTTCACTATTGTTCTTCCCTGAGACTGATTCACGGGTTAGGGTTCAGCTTTGAGATCCTTTCCAAAAATCGACACGCTTTCTCTTCTCTGTGCTTCACCCGGTTAGGGTTAGGGTTTCGTTAGGGTTAGGATTAACCCGATTCATTTTTTGTTCACCCGATCTAGATCTAAAAGCCTAGAAGACCTAGCTCTGGTACCATTGCAGAGAAG
Organism: Miscanthus floridulus; assembly: GCF_019320115.1. Classification (NCBI taxonomy): domain Eukaryota; kingdom Viridiplantae; phylum Streptophyta; class Magnoliopsida; order Poales; family Poaceae; genus Miscanthus; species Miscanthus floridulus. The sequence goes on along the minus strand of NC_089583.1, from coordinate 1,053,108 downwards.
AACATGACCTTAGCCGTAGATCTAGCGGGTACATCTTACTATAAACATGATGAACACACCCTAAAACTTTAAACTACTAGATCTAGAGGGAGAGGAAAAGATGAAAAGGCTGACCGTCTGTGCCCTTGGAGGAGGATCCGCTCGTGTCTGCCATAGAGTTGGTGAAGTCTACGTACGGACAACGACGTTCAGGGAAGAGGTCGATAAAGTCATCGACGTCGGTGGAGTGGGACAGCGCGGCTGGTGGTTTTCCGTCACTGGCTGCGCCCCTCTCTAATCGGGATTAGGGTTTAGGTTTTGGTGGGGAGTTCAGCTCAGGCGAACCTCATACTCAGAGCCACTGGCCCCCACCTCTATTTATTGTGCAGTGTGACATGGGGCCCTCCAGCCATAGTGGGCTGGGCGCCCCCGATCAGAACGCGGATCAAACAGCCAACTGGGTTGTTGGGTACAGTTTGGGATTAGAGATCAATCTAACAGTCGGGGCCTGAGTCCGTGCTGGCGTGGACGACAAAGACGCGAGACTCCATCGAGTTGGCGCGTAGCAGGAGGCCGGTGAGCGTGGCATGGTCGGCGCCCAGCGGGAACACGGCCTTGTACGACAACCTGGCGCGTGTGGCCTCCAGCGCGTCCGCGAGCGCGACGACGCCTCCGCAGCCGTAGTCATCGTCGATGTAGACGGCGGTGACCTCCCCCCATCCGTAGAGCGACACGATGTTGGCGATGGCGGCCATCTGGATGCGGTCGTTGTGCACGGCGTGGACGAAGTAGGGGTACTGCGTGGAGGCGAGCGCCGGGTCTGTGGCTGCGAAGGACACCAGCGGCACGCACAGCTCGTTGGCGACGTGGGTGACGACATGCGCAATGACCGAGGACTGGGGGCCCACCACGGCCACCACCTCCTTCTCCATCAGCTCCAGGCCAGCTGCAGGGTTCAGGTTCATTCAGATCAGTCATCACTCATCAGTGGACAGTGGCATCCCATCCATGGCAGTAGTTGTTGGGGTTTAGTCCCACATCATGTAGCGATGATGGGGGAGCACAACATATAAGGTGAGAGAAGCCCCCACCTATCAGGCTAGTCTTTTGGGTTGAGTAAGGCCCAAAGACCTTATATGTTGTAGCTCCGGTGGACCTGGGACCTGTGGGAGCGCAGGCTTGTGGTAACGAGCTAGGCCGGCTGCAAGCCCGCTCTAAGATCATGAACTCGGTGGTCACCACCGGTTCCAACAATTGGTATCAAAGCCCATGGTCAGAAAAGCTAAACCCGATAAAAAATCTCGAGCATCACATATGGCGGGGGCACCCCGATGTGTGACTAAGGGGGAGATTGTTGGGGTTTAGTCCCACATCGTGTAGCGATGGTGGGGGAGCACAACATATAAGGCGAGAGAAGCCCCCACCTATCAGGCAAGTGTTTTGGGTTGAGTAAGGCCCAAAGACCTTATATGTTGTAGCTCCGGTGGACCTGGGACCTGTGGGAGCACATGCTCGTGGTAACGAGCCGGGCCAGCTGCAAGCCCGCTCTAAGATCATGAACTCGGTGGTCACCAGTACCCGAGGTCAAAAAAAGCTAAACCCAATAAAAAATCTCAGCATCACACATATGGCGGGGACACCCCGATGTGTGACTAAGGAGGAGATTGTTGGGGTTTAGTCCCACATCGTGTAGCGATTGTGGGGAGCACAACATATAAGGTGGGAGAACCCTCACCTATAAGGCTAGTCTTTTGGGTTGGGAAGGCCCAAGACCTTATATATTGTAGCTCCGGTGGACCTAGGACCTGTGGGAGCGTAGGCTCGTGGTAACGAGCCGAGCCGGCTGTAAGCTAGCTCCAAGATCATGAACTTGGTGGTCACCACCGGTTCCAACAATTGGTATCGGAACCCCCTTGGTCAGAAAAGTTAAACCCGATAAAAAATCTCGAGCGTCACATATGGCGGGGGCACCCCGATGTGTGACTAAGGGGGAGATTGTTGGGGTTTAGTCCTACATCGTGTAGCGATGGTGGGAGAGCACAACATATAAGGCGAGAGAAGCCCCCACCTATCAGGCTAGTCTTTTGGGATGAGTAAGGCCCAAAGACCTTATATGTTGTAGCTCCGGTGGACCTGGAACCTGTGGGAGTACAGGCTCGTGGTGACGAGCCGGACCGGCTGCAAGCCTGCTCTAAGATCGTGAACTCGATGGTCACCACCGGTTCCAACATAGTTGACTGTGCAGCAGAGCAATAGAAACATATGACGCGCTCATTGACTAATGGATTGGATTTGGATAGGCTGCCGCCTGCCTCATCTGGTGATTAGTTTAACTGATGCGCACAATTGTTATTATAAAATTAAACTCGGTTGATTCAGCTATTATAGGACTCCTCTCCTTTCAAATTATAAGGCGTTTTGATTTTTTTCTAGATGCATATGGACTAGATCCAACTATCTATATTTATATTTAAATCTATTTATACATAATATAAATATAATGTATATATACTAATATAATAATAATATTTTATATTATTAAGAAGGCAAAATTTATCTCCACTTATTTTTTTCGTCCCCCTCCCCCCAACTATCCGGAAAATAGAGAGTTTTCTTGGTATCTTATATGTGACATGGACCCATGTCTCATACACATACGAGTTCAGTGGCGGAGCCATCACCTGGACATCCGGGCGGCCGGTTGGGCTCGTCCATGATTTTTAATAGAAAATTTCGTTTATACCAAAGAAGAGGACTCTAATTTACTAGCTAAATTCTTTTTGCATAGTGAAGATTGCCCAAGCTTCTAAGAGTTTCTGGCTCCGCTAATGTACGAGTTAGGACTCGCATCTAGCGATGATGTTAATTATGACAAACTTTTTTTTATATTTAATCAAATTTATAAAAAAAGATTCGTCTCGTGAATTTCGTCTAAACTGTGTAATTAGTTATATTTTTTATTTATATTTAATGCTTCATACATGCGTCCAAAGATTCGATATGACGGAGAATCTTGAAAAATTTTGCAAAATAGAAGGACACTTACAAAAGAAATAAAGGACTGAGGTAGGGGGTTCACATCTTGATGCAATCAATGTCCATGCTCTTGTGCAGAAAACAAATGGAATGCAGTGCAGCGCAGACTGTGCAGTGCAGACAGAGGGAGAGAGAGAGAGAGAGATTGAGAGAGTAGTCTACTCCTACCTTGGATTATGCCTGCGAATCCGCTGCAGTTGGTGTCCTGTAAGACGACGCTGAGGTTGGTGCCGCTCAGAACCGTGGGGTCGCGGTTGACGTCGTCGACGGCGAGCTGGATGGCGGTCCTGGCGGACCTTCCGATGACGGAGTTGAAGGCGAAGAGGGCGCCGATGGTGATGTTGGTCGGGCGCGCCGCCTGCATGGCGACTGGCAAGACGGTGCAGAGGCAGAGCAACCAGAGGAGGAGGGTGGTGGCGGACAACGCCATGATCACCTGATCTCTGCTGTGCTGGAGAAGGAAGTGGGAGAGGACTGGTGCTTGCTTGCTTGTGTCTGAAGAACGTCTCTTCTGCTGCTGCATGATTGATACTTATATAGGAGGATCGTCTTGCCTCTAGAGTCGACTAGTCCGTCGATGTAATAGAGAGAGTCCAGGCGTCCAGCCAGCTAGACTCATCCAGTTAGTTGGCCAAAAAAGCCGAATTTTTTACTATTTGACTCTTTTTTCAAAAGTTTCTTATAAATAGACTTCTGGTGGCGCTGAGCTCGGCGCCACAGTTACTACCGCTGAGCTCCTGGGCACGGGGAAATGGACTGCCAGGAGGCTCGGCGCCAGAGTGGCTGACGCCGAGCCACCTGCATTTAACCCAGCCCACTCTTTTTCCCCTAGCGTTATGCCTCTTCTTTCTTCTCCCTCTCGGGTTTTTCTCTCCCCACTTCACCTACCTCACGAATCGACATATTGGACCTTGAAACCTTGATTTGATCCATAGATCTTCGAGAGCAAGGTATACTCGCTCACCTTCTTATTTTTTTCGCATCGATTTGGTATATATTAGTCGGATTTTTGAACCTAAGAATCATCATCACTTAGGGTTTCATTGTATCCCTCAATATATGTATTATACAATCGTAGGTTGATTCCAAGGCGTGGGAAAAGCTAGCAAACCAAGCCGCATGTAGTTATGTTATGGGTTCATTGTTGTGGATGAAATGAGAAACTCTAGGTTTAGGGTTTAATGTTAACTGCTTTCGGTTCTTAGAACGAAATTGGTTGTATTGTATTTATGGTTCTCGTTGATATTTATTTGTGATGTTTTGATTTATGTTTGTTAAATTACATCCGTTTTGTTAGATGCAAGAAATGTTTCGGGAGGAGTTTTGGCGAAAACAGGGTCGACCTCGAGAACTATACCCCGACGCGTCTAGCAAAGATGCCCCCCATCCCTCCTGACCTTCCTATCCCTAACTGTGACTGTGGTTTGCCGGCCCATGTTTTTCAATCGAAACATCCGGACACAGCCGCGCGTTGCTTCTACACATGTAGTCGGTTTAATGTAAGAAATTGTTTGTACTATCATTTTTCTTTATTTGTTTAAGTATGGTACTAATATTTTGTTGGAATCTCGTTGTGTAGGACCATGAGAGGTGCTTTTTCTTTTAGTGGATCGATGGTGCAGACAAGTTTGATCCTAGGTACCTCTTTTCGACGATTGGTTTAGAGGGAGACATCCACGTGAGCACTTCAAGCGGTGGGTTCCACCCCCCTAACCCTCCGGCAATGACGGCTAAGGAGAAGCACCTAGCCGCAGTTAGACAACTCGAGAAACCTCCTCTGTGCGATTGCGGAGATCAAGCTGTGATAAACCCTGAGAATACGTTGGAGTTTGTGTGTCCAAACAAGCATGAAGTAAGTGTAAAGTGTATGTGTTAAAATCTTGATCTATATGTGTTCATGTACTAATGTCTCATTATTTAGGTGTATTCAATGGCGAAGTGTCGTTTCAAGGAGTGGTTGTATGGTCCTAAGAACCAATGGCTGGAAGAACCATGGAGGGTTAAGGAAAAGAAGAAAGAACGGGTAATCTACAAAGCACCTCCTATCATGTGCGAATGTGGTATAAAATCCAACTATGGCCTAGTCCCTTCGGAGCTTGGAATAGGCCATTATTGCGGCCATATGATTGAGTATGATGAGGTTCGTTATTTTTCTGGTAAACATGAAATCGTATTTTGTTTGTTTTGCTAAGACATATGATATAATATTTCTTTTGAACAGAGCACTAGGAAATGCAGTTGGGAATGTTATGATGGTCAAGCTAAGTTCTTGGATGAACTAAAGAAGAGGCAACTATTTGCACGGAAGAGGGGATATGGACCTGACTACGTCAACCTATTCGTTAAACATCATAAAGAAAAGATGCGTGAGTTTGCTAGACAGCGTGGTATTTGTAACCCGATCGATGTTGGGCTAAACAAATGGGGATTGGAGAGGCAGATGATGTTAGAGGAGAAGAGGGCAAGGAATGAGGCAAGGGAGGAGACAAGAGTACAGATGCAGGTCTTGAACGAGCATGTTGCTACATTATGTACCAGTGAGTGCTTAAAAATCTTTTTTTCGTTGCCTGGTTTTAAATGTAATATAATCACATTGCTAACTGATTGCATTTTATACATGAAGGAATTGGTTGCAGCGGGGAACATGCTGCAGAGGTGGCTCGTGCAAGGTATGAGGAGAAGAAGTTAGATGGCCATAGATCACGAGCTGGTCGCACCGTTCAATCACCGATTGTGTTGTGTGATGACGGAGACGAGGATGAGGACGACACTGGAAGACTAAGTGAGCTCATTGCTCTAGCAGAGGCGGGCATATAGGCGCAGGAGGCTGAGGACGACACTGGCAGATTGAGCGAGCTCATCGCTCTAGCAGAGGCGGGCATTCAGGCATAGGTGGCTGACGACGACACAGGCAGACTGAGCGAGCTCATTGCTCTAGCAGAGGCGGGCTTACATGTAGAGGAGGATGACGACGCGTTCTTCACTCAGGCCGCAGTGGCCGCAGATGAAGCGGAGGCCACTTACTATAAGCGACAGGCAGGTCAGAGCAATGCAGTTGTGCCTAGCCACAACAACAGGGTTGTAGTAGAGGACTGGTACTCGGATGATGAGTTGCTTACTCAGTACGTTTTAGACTGAGGATTTGAAAGTGCATTTGCCCCTATGTCTACTGTCGGTACATAGTTGTAGTATTAATATGTTGTGTAATGTGGCATAGTATCGAACTTTTCATTATGTGGTTGTTTTCATTATCAATGGTCTTAATATTCCGCTTAATGATACGGACGTATTTAAATTTGAACACGTGCTGCAAAAACACTTAACGACGTACAGCATTATAGAAATCAACACACGAAACACATTAAATGGCATGTGACTACATGTACCAAACCTGGGTACAGAGTTTTCTTTGACTAAACCTAACATGCCTTAGGTAATTAAACCATGCCTTAGGTAATTAAACCTAACATGCCTTAGGTAATTAAACCTGGGTACATGTGAAAAAGATAAAGTCATCCTAGTAGTGTGGCCACATAGCAAATTGTGTTGCATCTTCTCCATAGTAGCCTCCTGTTGTTGTTGGTGGTGGTGGCGGGGGTGACGGGGGAGGCCCCTTCTTCTTGTGGTTAGGGTAGGTGCAATATGGCTCATTGCAGAGTGTCTCCTGTGAATCGGCACCATTGTTGTTGTCGTCCTGTTCGTCGTCCTTGTAACCACTGCTAACTTCCCTTTCTAGATCGAAGATACGGTCCTATAGGTAGTAGATGTACTCCGCATGCGAATAAATAGGTTGAGGATCGACCCACCTACTGAACCCATAGTTTTCTTCGGCCAGGGAAGACTACAATAAGTATGTCGTGTAAGTGATATATACAAGACAAACATATTGAAGAAACAAATAGTAATAGCAATGACGACCTCCATCTATTCCCTCGGTGAACATCTGCACTAGGCAGTCCTCACCATGCATGCATTTTGGCCACTCTTCTTTCCTTTCATCGTATCCTCTTAGTGGTGCCTCTTTGGTGAAATCACTTTTGCTCTCAACTGGGAACCTCTCATAAAGAGCTTCCTTAAAGAAATCGGGACCAAGAGGACCCTCCCACCCCCAAGTAGTTTCCTTCCCCTTTCCTCTCCCTCTGGACGACCCTCCAGACATTGGTACTGCAACGAAAGCAAATGCTGAGGAGTGTTCTTCTTCCTTGTTGTTTGTGTGAATGAGAGGGAGTGAGTGGTTATTTATAGGTTGAGAGGAGGAATGGAGGCCTCTCAATGTGCCATGTCAGCGATCCGTGTGCCTCTTCATCTTAGCCCTTGGATCAAACAGTCATAAGATGGATGGTGGAGATAGAGTGGAGTTGTGCTTCCTTACATGTTGTCCATGTATCTAAAAAGTCTATATCAGTGATGTGATAATTCGATGTTGTCTGAGTATCTGAAAAGTCTATGTTTATAGTCTGAAAAGCATAGATTCGTTCACTGTTGCTTGGTAATCCTAGATTCTTCTACAAAGCGTATGTACAATATTTACTGGATTATACACATACTAAATTGATAGTGAATCTGTGTACTACATTTGTGCCTTTGTACAAGTTGAAAGGTCCTAATGGCTAGAGGGGTGTGAATAGCCTAATAAAATTTCTACAACAACACTTAACAAAATGGTTAGACAATTATGAGGCGAAGCAAGTGTTGCGCTAGCCTACTTAAAATGCAAGCCACCTACCACAATTCTAGTTTAGATAGTGTCGATTCACACAAGAGCTATGACACTACCCTATGTTAGTGTGCTCTCAAAAGCTAACTAAAGAGCCACACCAACCAATCAAGCAAGCTCTCATAATTAGCTACACTAAAGAGCTTGTCAACTAGTTTGCGGTAAAGTAAAGAGAGTGATCAAGATAGTTATACCGCCGCGTTGAGAAGTGAACCAATCAATCACAAGGATGAATAACAATGAAGACCAATCATCTCGGAATCAAAGGATGAACACAATGATTTTTATCGAGGTTCACTTGCTTACCGGCAAGCTACTCCTCGTTGTGGCGATTCATTCACTTGGAGGTTCACGCGCTAATTGGCTTCACACGCCAAACCCTCAATAGGGTGCCACACAACCAACACAAGATGAGGATCACACAAGCCACAAGCAATCCACTAGAGTACCTTTTGGCTCTCCACCGAGGAAAGGTCAAGAACCCCTCACAATCACCACAATCGGAGTCGGAGACAATCACCACCCTCCGCTCAACGATCCTCGCTGCTCCAAGCCGTCTAGGTGGCAGCAACCACCAAGAGTAACAAGTGAAATCCACAGCGAACCACGAACACTAAGTGCCTCTAGATGCAATCACTCAAGCAATGCACTTGGATCACTCCCAACCTCACTATGATGATGAATCAATGATGGAGATGAGTGGGAGGACTTTGGCTAAGCTCATAAGGTTGATATGTCAATGAAAATGGCCAAAGATGGTGAGCTATAGCTAGCCATGGGGCTTAAATAGAAGTCCCCATGGAATAGAGCCGTTATACCCCTTCACTGGGCATAACACGGGCCGACCGGACATTCCGGTCCAACTAACCGGACGCTGCCCCTCAGCGTCCAGTCGCTGGATGGTGTCCACGTGTCCCATGCGTTCAACAGTGAATGTTTGATCTCAACGATCGACATGTTGACCGAACGCTCCGACAGAGCTGACCGGACACTGGACCAAAGCGTCCGGTCGTTTATAGTAAGGGTCCAAAACATGTTTTTGCTGACCGAACGTGTCCGGTCATGCTTGACCGGACACAGCCCAGCATCCGGTGCTTAACCCTAATCACTGTCTCGACCAACAACACGACCAGACACAGCCCTTTAGCGTCCAGTCACAGAGTGACCCAGCGTCCGGTCAGTTGACCGACGCCAGCATCATTGCGACCAACTCCATTTCACCTCTAACTTCTTCACCCTTGCTTAAATGTGCCAACCACCAAGTGTATCATCTTGTGCACATGTGTTAGCATATTTTCACAAACATTTTCAAGGGTGTTAGCACTCCACTAGATCCTAAATGCATATGCAATGAGTTAGGGCATCTAGTGGCACTTTGATAACCGCATTCCGATACGAGTTTCACCCCTCTTAATAGTAGGGCTATCAAACCTAAATGTGATCACACTCTCTAAGTGTCTTGATCACCAAAACAAAATAGCTCCTACACGTTGTACCTTTGCCTTGAGCTTTTTGTTTTTCTCTTTCTTCTTTTCAAGTTTAAGCCCTTGATCATCGCCATGCCATCACCATTGTCATGCTATGATCTTCATTAGCTTCTCCACTTGAAGTGTGCTACCTATCTCATAATCACTTGATAAACTAGGTTAGCACTTAGGGTTTCATCAATTCACCAAAACCAAACTAGAGCTTTCAATCTCCCCCTTTTTAGTAATTGATGACAACCCTTATACAAAGATATGAATTGAAATTCAATTGAATCCATGTTGCTTGTCCAAGCATATTTACCATGTGTAAAAGGATATGGATAAGTTTCATGAACTCCAAATGGTAGCAATTGCTCCCCCTACATATGTGCTAAGAGTTTAGGTTATAGCTTGCACATATGCTTAGATAGGAAATGTAGGAGTCAATGTCTACCATATGATGCTAAGGTATAAAAGATGGACCTTTGAAGCGTGATACCAATCAGAGTGCATCAATATACCATCTTTAGCACCATGGTTAGCTCAATACCACTTGGAAACAATACTTAAAATAAAAGTTATCTAGTGGTTTCATTTCATCATTAAATCTTACAACTAACACACATCACACAAGCATGGATGTTTTAAATTTAATACTTATGCCATGCAAGCAAACATTTGAAATGCACATTTAAATGCATCATACAAGTTCATGAGCTTGCTCCCCCTACTTGTGTGCTCAAAATTTTAGTTGATCCCTTTCCTTTTTCACATCTCTCCCTTTATAATATTTCTTCCCTACTATCTTTGTTTCTCTCCCCCTTTGTCATCAATGACCACAAAGGTTCTAAATATAGATAGTATTACTTGTAGGGTCGAGATTATCAATGTCAATCAATGGGGTGAGGATCATTTTCCCAAATTTGGTCCAATTCTAGATTATTTCCCAAAGATATTTAACTCAGTTTGATCCAAGGACAAGCTTCTTCACACCTCTAAATAAGGGTTATCTTGTACCATGTTGAGTTAAACACTTATAGTTCATTTTCTAGATTAAACACTAGGTTTACAAGCCCACAAACATGTTATATGCTATCACTAGATCAAGTCAAGCATAGAGGCAATAGTGATACCATATAGACATCAAAATCATTTGATTTTCATGAATGAGACTAATAAAATAGAACCACTTGAAAGGTCCTAATAAGATTGAAAATATGACTAGATGCACTAAACATGTCCTTAGCAAGGATGTATGCCATGCCAATCAACTTTTACCTTGGATTGCTCGAAGGAGAGGCATGTCATATGAGTGAAGGTGCATCAACACATATTTGAGAAATCCAATATGTTCAACTCATTCCTTAGCTTGCAAAACCTTTTCTCATCCAATGGCTTGGTGAATATATTGACAAGTTGATCTTTGGTGCCTACACTCTCAATGCAGATGTCCCCTTTTTTGTTGGTGATCTCTTATGAAATGGTGGCGGACATCAATGTGCTTTGTTCTTGCATGTTGAACCGGATTGTTGGTTAGCTTGATTGCACTCTCATTGTCACATAGCAATGGCACTTTCTTGAACTTGATTCTAAAGTCACACAAAGTGGCCTTCATCCAAAGTATTTGTGCACAACAACTACCGGCGGATATATATTCGGCTTCGGCGATTGATAATGCAACACTATTTTGCTTCTTTAATGACCATGAAACAAGTGATCTTCCCAACAATTGACATGTGCCCGAGGTGCTTTTCCTTTCAACCTTGCATCCCGCATAATCCGAGTCGGAGTAACCAACTAGCTCAAACTTTGCTCCTTTGGGATACCACAAACCAACATTTGGTGTATGCTTCAAGTACCTCAATATTCTCTTTGTAGCTTTCAAATGACTTTCTCTTGGTGAGGCTTGAAATCTTGCACACATACATACACTAAATATGACATCCGGCCTTGATGCGGTCACATAGAGTAGGCTTCCAATCATAGACCGATACAACTTTTGATCTACCATATTGCCACTTGCATCACTATCCAAGTTGCCATTGGTTCCCATTGGTGTGCTAATGACTTTGCTATCAATCATGCCAAACTTCTTGATTATGTCCTTGATGTACTTGCCTTGACTCACAAATGTACCATTCTTTAATTACTTGATTTGAAGACCAAGGAAGTAGCTTAACTCTCCAATCATGGACATTTCAAACTCATTAGCCATCATCTTTCTAAACTCATCACAAAATTCTTGATTGGTTGATCCAAATATGATGTCATCAACATAGATTTGCAATATAAATAGATCTTTTCCAATCTTCTTGATGAAAAGAGTGATGTCAACCTTGCCCATGGTGAACCCTTTAGAGAGTAGGAAATGCCTCAATCTCTCATACCATGCTCTAGGTGCTTGCTTCAAGCCATACAATGCCTTCTTCAACTTGTACACATGGTTGGGCTTCTTGTCATCTTCAAAACCGGGAGGTTGCTCAACATATACTTTTTCATTGATGTAGCCATTGAGAAATACACTCTTAATATCCATTTGATAGAGCTTGATGTTGTGAGCACAAGCATAGGCTAGCAAGATTCTTATTGCTTCCAATCTAGCAACGGGGGCATATGTTTCTCCAAAGTCAAGACCTTCAACTTGTGTATAGCCTTGTGCTACTAATCTTGCTTTGTTCCTTACTACTATTCCATCTTGATCTTGCTTGTTTCTAAAGACCTATTTGGTTCCAATCACATTGTGTCCCTTTGGTCTCTCTACTAATTCTCATACTTGATTTCTTGTGAAGTTATTCAATTCTTCATGCATAGCATTTACCCAATCAATATCCTTCAATGCTTCATCTATCTTCTTTGGTTCAATGGATGACACAAATGAGAAGTGTTCACAAAATGATGCCAATCTTGATCTTGTTTGTACACCTCTTGAAATATCTCCAATTATAGTGTCCAAAGGATGATCTCTTGCAACATTGGTTGGTTGGAGGATTGGAACTTGATTGCTTGCACTTGCTTGATCATTGGGTTGAGATGATGTACTAGCCACTTGATCTTGTTCATTGTCATGAGATCCACTTGCACTAACTTGACTTGTATCATCTTGCACATTTGAGTTTAAGAGCACTTGCACTTCATCATCTTCATCATCATTCACTTGCCTAGGCCTCAATTCATCAACATCCATGTTCTTCATGGCATTTGCAAGTTGAATGCCTCTAACATCTTCCAAGTTTTCATCCTCTACTTGTGAACCCTTGGTTTCATCAAATTCAACATCATGAACTTCCTCAAGAGTATCATTATCCAAATTCCAAACTCTATATGCTTTGCTTGTGGTGGAATAGCCAAGTAGGAATCCTTCATCACATTTCTTGTCAAACTTGCCGAATCTTGTGCCTTTCTTCAAGATGTAGTATTTGCAACCAAAGACCCAAAAATATGCAATGTTGGGCTTTCTACCATTCAAGAGCTCATATGGTGTCTTTTCTTTCAATCGGTGACAATAGAGGCGGTTGCTACAATAGCAAGCCGTGTTGATAGCTTCAACCCAAAAGGATTGACTCACATTGTACTCACTAAGCATAGACCTTGCCATATCAATAAGTGTTCTATTCTTTCTCTCAACAAGGCCATTTGATTGAGGAGTGTACTTGGCTGAGAATTGATGTCTAATTCCAAATTCATCACATAACTCATAAATTCTAGGGTTCTTGAACTCACTACCATTGTCACTTCTAACTCTCTTAATGTTTGTTTCAAATTCATTGTGAAAGCCTTTGACAAAAGATTTGAATGTTGCAAATACAACAC